>NC_091221.1:10041973-10271973 GCF_040958095.1 Procambarus clarkii
CACTAGTATCCAAAGCCAACACATTAATGGTAAATGACTGTCACCCGTGATTGCAAAGATACAGTTGAAGGACAGTCTTATAGCTATTATTACTAACACTTCAAAATATTAACTCTAGCATCATAATGGCAGTATTTCCAACATTCATGAATTACCTTGGTTTTTATTGTTATTGCGCCAATCCTTAGTCTCTGTTTATCCACCAGTGATTGTAAAGTGTTAATTGCATTATTAAACCACCCATAGGGGAAGAGTTTCATTTCCCCCACCTCCCGGCTCGGTGACTGGCCTTTTTAAAACTTATCACTGACGATTGACTGTCAAAAGTACCAAACTAGATCAAACTGGTTATATTTAAGTAGCCTCGCCCACTTCAAGCCATAATGTAAATCTACTTGACTAAGAGTAACTTAAATCAAATCTGAATTAAAACACAGGCTACTACTAATGCTACGAAAACCTTTTATTACTTTAAATCAAAACGTGATCACAAGCTACGAGCGACTAGGCTCCAAATGTCTCCAAAATCAATTCCATAAATCACAAAAACATCATATCCCAATAAATCCCTTTAAAATGTTACTTGAAACACATAGATAAAAATAAATTATATTTTACCTATTGAAAGGGAAGGAGGATAAGAAGTCATCTCGCTCTGCCGCTGTAGCCTATAGTTCTCCAGCATTGTCAGTGTGGACTGCTCCGTTGTCTGCACGCTCCCACTTGTTCCTGCTCCTGACTAGCACTTCAACTCGCAAAATCCAGGAACCGCTTATTAAATCTTCTCCTAGAAGACGGACAGAGCAGCTTCGTGCATGTACCGCCTTGTCAGCCACGGAACACACGCACAATTCCTCAATTTCCAGGAGCTGCCTTCAACGCGACGTCCAAGTTTGACACTACTGAACCTTCCTGCACGCCCGCCCGGAGAACACCTCTCAGGAGCTTAATTTTACAATCACGCGACCTCAGGTCACTATTCCATTGGATAATTTCCCTTTCATGTAACCAGTCATCATATTCCACATCTGGGGAAATCCAGTAACGCTGCATGGCTTAAATCTTGGCGCGAATTCTATAGCAGCAGTTCCTGACGCCCGCCATGTTCAATCAAAGGCTATAGACTGCTCACGCTCTCTGCATAAATTTAAAAGCGAAATAAATTTAAGATTTTCGGCTCTGTCGCCTTACATACTCTTTATTGAACGAATAATTACAGTACAGTTACATCCTGCAATAACACAAGTCATATAATATACAATACTTATAAAGACTAACAGTGCTTAAGATATATATAATAATAAGCAAACTGCACATGACTAACGCTAGAACAAATAGAAATTAAACTAGAGTTAACATAAACTAACCTGTACACAGGCACGACACAGCTGATCTGACAACAACAAAACAGTCAAGCGAGCATCCAAACGAAACAGTCAAGCGAGCATCCAAACGAAACAGTCAAGCGAGCATCCATCCGGGTACAATAATATAATAACACTTTTACTACACATACATTCCTAACATAAAGCAGGAGCCGTCTTACATATGTATAGGTGGGAGTACGACTTTTGATAAACGAAATAGGCTTGTTGAACCGACAGTAATTAACACAGTTTTCATATTATACTGATAACACTGACACAGTAGTTACACCATACTTATAACATTGACACAGTAGTCAGTATATTAATAATACTGATACAGTAGCCAGTATACTGACAACACTGACACAGTAGTAACAGTATAGTCTTAATTCTGACACAGTAGTTATACTATACTGATAACACTGACACAATAGTAACAGTATAGTTTTAATTCTGACACAGTAGTCATACTATACTGATAACACTGACACAAAACATATGTGTACATAACCATCGCCTGAACTTTCAGCCGTCATTAAAGTCTATGTTTTGTTACTACATCCATGATAACTTTATTAACATGAATTAATTGACACTACAAACGGAGGAAATATATAGACTAAGTTATAGTGGCCATATCACACTGAAAATTCAGAAAGATGATTTAGTTAGGCTTTTAAAATGGACGAAAAATTGGCCGAGTTCAATGCTGGCAATTGGAGGGTTTCAAGCCTATTACAGTAGATGATAACAAAGTTTGCAGATTTAAGCTAAATTCACCGGTTAAGAACTTCACCGTCTGCGTACGTGTAAAAGATCATTGCTGTAGTTTGTACATATATATGGCCCGGGATCTGACAGTCAACTGGTACCGGAGAAGCGAGTGTTCTTCATGGCTATGGATGCCCAGGAGCGGCCACCAGTCAGCCATCAGTGAGTGAGTGGCAAGCGTGCAGGGTGGGTATACTGCTGCTGCTGCTGCTGCCTCCGGAATATCGAACTACTTGTACTAATGGTATGTTGATGTATGGTTGATTACTTATACTGAGGGGTATGTTGATGTATGGTTGATTACTTATACTGAGTGGGTATGGCTGATTACTTATACTGAGTGGGTATGTTGATGTGACTGATTACTTATACTGAGTGGTATGTTGATGTATGGTTGATTACTTATACTGAGGGGTATGTTGATGTATGGCTGATTACTTATACTGAGTGGTATGTTGGTGTATGGTTGATTACTTATACTGAGGGGTATGTTGATGTATGGTTGATTACTTATACTGAGGGGTATGTTGATGTATGGCTGATTACTTATACTGAGTGGTATGTTGATGTATGGGTGATTACTTATACTGAGGGGGGTATGTTGATGTATGGCTGATTACTTATACTGAGGGGGTATGTTGATGTATGGTTGATTACTTATACTGAGTGGTATGTTGATGTATGGCTGATTACTTACACTGAGGGGGGTATGTTGATGTATGGCTGATTACTTACACTGAGGGAGGTATGTTGATGTATGGCTGATTACTTACACTGAGGGGGGTATGTTGGTGTATGGCTGATTACTTATACTGAGTGGTATGTTGATGTATGGTTGATTACTTATACTGAGGGGGTATGTTGATGTATGGCTGATTACTTATACTGAGTCGTATGTTGATGTATGGCTTATTACTTATACTGAGGGGTATGTTGATGTATGGTTGATTGCTTACACTGAGGGGGTATGTTGGTGTATGGTTGATTACTTATACTGAGTGGTATATTGGTATATGGCTGATTAATTATACTGAGTGGGTATATTGATGTATAACTGAATTTGAATATTTAAAGGTAAATATTGCGCGATGATTTGATAAAGCTAACCCAGTACTTAAACATTAATTCCGCAACCTACACGCAATATTATACATATATATATATATATATATATATATATATATATATATATATATATATATATATATATATATATATATATATATATATATATATATATATTTTTTTTTTTTTTTTACAGCATCGGGTAGGCTGTAATTGCTGGCATCAGTCAGCAAGCCCTCATAATCCATTACAACCCGGCTAATCCGGGATTTTTCTATAAGCTTCCCCTTAAAAAGTTACATAGGAAAATACAATAAATGATTCAAATATTACAAAGACAAATTACAGACTAGAAGTTGCCTCGTGTTGATAAAGCCTAACCTGGTACACCCGCTGGTTATAATTCATATTGCTTGGTAACCCCAAATGTCAACACTGGGTTTATCAGGTTGTTCTTACATACCTATGTCTACTGGGCGCGAGATCCAGCTCTGGGGCTCCGCCTCGCAGCCTGTGTGTTACATTCGTAGATCCCGATGTTCCAGTATTCTGTTGAGATCTTAAGCCAAAATCAATGCATAAACTTCTGGAATCAATCAAATTCTGTTATATATATATATATATATATATATATATATATATATATATATATATATATATATATATATATATATATATATATATATATATATATATATATATATATGTATGTATGTCGTACCTAGTAGCCAGAACGCACTTCTCAGTCTACTATGCAAGGCCCGATTTGCCTAATAAGCCTAGTTTTCATGATTTTTTTCGACTACCTAACCTAACCTAACTTTTTCGGCTACCTAACCTACCTAACCCAACCCTACCTAACCTAGGGTTAGGTAGGGTTGGTTAGGTTAGGTAGGGTTGGTTAGGTTCGGTCATATATCTACGTTAATTTCAACTCCAATAAAAAAAATTTACCTCATACATAATGAAATGGGTAGTTTTATCATTTCATAAGAAAAAAATTAGAGAAAATATATTAATTCAGGAAAACTTGGCAAGGTGTTTCCCTGCTTCTCAGTATATATATGTTCAGGACAAAAGTATATTTTCTGGTTGGTCTGTAATCTATTGTGGTGTCCTAAATAATCCTCTTGAGGTTAGGCCTTAAACCTAACACCAGCTAAACCAACAGCCCGTACTCGAATTGTCACAGCGTCACAAAAATGATGTACTAAATTGCCGGAACCTAATCTTCTGAACACCCACCATAGAAAACGTGAAGCCCGTCAATTTTGCGAGTTGCTAATATTACGTACGTCATATTTTGACCGTTGGGGATTTGTACGTCAAAATAGGGTGTACTATTCAAGAGGACAGGTGTGTGTGTGGGGGGGACGGTGATGGGTGCATGCAGTGTGTGTGGGTGGGCATGTATGTATCTTTTATAGCCTATGATGGGGACTTCCTCTGGCGTCTCGCTGGTGCTGTTCCACGGACCCGTCCTCTCAACTATAGTACGTATATATATTATGTGTTAGTATCCACATAGGAAAAATGAAGCGAAAATTCCGAACGTTTTCGTGTTTCGACACATTTTCAAGGAATACAGACGAAGACATGGGTAGTAATTATATAGCTTCTTCACCTGAATAGTTAAAGATAAATAAACATAATATCGAATAAAGGAAGTGACATGATTGAATGGGAATACGCCATCTCCCAACTCATGGGATCTACTACACATATCTATTCTTTACATAATTTTTTAACTATCACAAATTATACCAGTTATAAAGTTATCTAATTTATATAATCCTGGACTTACATATATTTTCTAATTCACTATTTTTTATAACTGAAGATTTATTAATATTTCTTTAATAAATTTACATTACAATTTCGCCTAAATTTGCCAGGGTAACTGAATAATTGCAGTTTCTTAAGTGAACAAACAAAGCATTGGACTCGTGACCTGACCTTATACAGTGTTTGCCTTCTTATATTCTTTGGTCAAGACGTTTGCTTGTTTGTCTAACATAGAAATGATTACAATCGGTGCATGGAATTTTCCCAAAGTTCTGTGTTATAAGAACACAGAACTAGTATAAGAACAGGTCAAGAGCCCAGTGCATTACTAATTTGGCTGCAATGTCTGTGTCATTATGATGGGTTATATTTATGTGTGATGGTATCCATACAAAGAATATTCGAGAGCCTTTACTCTGTGCATGGATTAAGTCATTTATAATTGCTACTATGAGGTTCTTGCTGTCGATCATCTAGGAGAAGTTTTCAATTGCCTGAAGAGCAAACTTTGAATCACAAAATATTATTCCTCCTATGTTTTTTTAATGGAGATAGGTAGATTGGACTTTAAATGAATGTTCAGTGTGATGAGATTGTAGCCATTTTTACTTAGCCATTTATCACGAAGCATTGAAAATGTATAATTAGTCTTCGGAAAACTTGGCGGCGGGAGGTGTATGACATTTCCTCCATAATCGAATACACAAATGTATTTCTGACTTCGTGAAAACTGCATTGGGTTCGCGATAAGTGCTGATATTTCTTAGAGAATGGCACATGGGACGACTTTGGTTGGCGTATGTCACTCTCCCTACCTGTCATAGTTAATCATGGAAAGATAGGTAAGACTAGCCCCAAGCGTTTGGCTATCCTCGGACAGTCATTTTTTGTGTAGATATTGATATATTTATATATATTATTGATATTTGTTACCTGTTATATTTGTATATACTGTTGCGTGACAGGTAAGGAAGATGCAGGAACAAGTGGTCACGTTGCGGAGGAGGACCCAGATGCTGCACTCCGCACTCCTTGTCCTACTGTGTTGCCCCTGCATCTCTTCCACCATGGTAATTACCCCACAACACATTTGAACCCATATATACAGCCCCGCTCCTGTGCCAGGTAAGTCCACTACGGGCTCACCATAGCCCGTGCTACTTGCCCCGCTCCTGTGCCAGGTAAGTCCACTACGGGCTCACCATAGCCCGTGCTACTTGCCCCGCTCCTGTGCCAGGTAAGTCCACTACGGGCTCACCATAGCCCGTGCTACTTGCCCAGCTCCTGTGCCAGGTAAGTCCACTACGGGCTCACCATAGCCCGTGCTACTTGCCCCGCTCCTGTGCCAGGTAAGTCCACTACGGGCTCACCATAGCCCGTGCTACTTGCCCAGCTCCTGTGCCAGGTAAGTCCACTACGGGCTCACCATAGCCCGTGCTACTTGCCCCGCTCCTGTGCCAGGTAAGTCCACTACGGGCTCACCATAGCCCGTGCTACTTGCCCCGCTCCTGTGCCAGGTAAGTTACGGGCTCACCATAGCCCGTGCTACTTGCCCCGCTCCTGTGCCAGGTAAGTTACGGGCTCACCATAGCCCGTGCTACTTGAAACTGTTGGTTTCGAGTAGCTGAATCTAAAACAACAACAACCCACAACACCTGTGTTTCTAGCCACGTCTCCACCGTAGTAATTACCTCACAACACTTGTGTTTCTACCACCATGGTCATTTAGTCACTCATGTACCTCCACCATGAAGGTCATCATGCATTTAGACTTTGGTTTCTACCACCATCGACGTGTATCACTGTCTCTAACATGAAAACAATTGTCACTTGGCTTGCCTACTCCCAGGCATTTCCTCCATAATTTCAAGTGATTGGTCTGATTTACTTAAAACATCTCCTACAGCCTTGAAGTTCCAATCATCAACTTCTCCTCTGGCCTCAGAGTACTCTCATCAACTCCTTCCTCAGAACAAACCTGCAACCCATCGATTCACCAATAAAAATTTAAGTAGCATTTCAAAAGGCTGCCTCTGTAATTATGAAATGGGAAATTTGGCTGAGCGCTTTCGGCTATCAAAGTTGCAATGCAGTTCGTGCCAAGCTGTAGGGATACAATGCTATTCTATTTACAATCATTTTATATGTAATCCCTCCCCCAGGTGAGCAGAGGCAGCAGCGTGGCCAACGACACTCAACATGTCCGCCGACCATCCAGTGTCCGGCCAGTACACTACACAGTGAAGCTGCAAGCCTTCCTTCACGGCAACCGAAGCATTCACGGTGAAGTACAGGTGGAGCTGGAAGTTATCAAGCGTACGTCAGCCATTATCCTCCACCTAGCAGACATCCTCGTCAGAAATGACACTATTAAGGTCAGTTAGGAGTCCCGCTCTATCTGGTATAAACTTTTCACCAGACAGCCAGCATTTTGAATGACGGTGTTGGGGGAATGATTCCTACGGAGAGTTTTTATTACTGTTATATTTGGTAGATGAGAACGGGTAGTTGCCTTTGGAACAAAATATTCATCTACTTTATCTCTTTCTTGCATTCTAAGACACAGAATCTTTAAGAGGAAGGATATATTGCCTAAATAACTGGAACTTTTTTTATATATGTACGGCGAGGCAGGTGACAGCCGTCAACAGACGGCAGAATTACCCTGTGCGGCGGGAGGTGTATGATCCTAGGCGGCAGCAGTATACTGTGCAGCTGCGGTGGCGTCTCCAGCCGGGCAAAGCCTATCTCTTAGCTATGAAATTTGTGGCATCTCTGGCAAACACTCCTAAGGGAATCTATTTCACTTCTTATAAAGACAGTGAAGGAAACGAGAGGTATATCACATTTTAACCTTTGTACACAAATATTAATTTAACTCCATTTTCAAAATCTAATTTTGTGTTCATATAAGATTATACATTTATAATTAAAACAAAGTCACTACATATATATCTATAAAAGGCATTATTTGTCTCTTCGTGGTTAGGGACTAACTTCACCAAACTTTGCAGGGTGACTGGTCATTGTTCGGGGATGGTCATAGGCTGGCCGGGGTTCGAGCCCCCTGCCTCCCCCCCCTCCTTTTTCATGAAATGTAAAATTACACTAATTTTCAATCTTGCTAAATACCAGATTCAATCCTCACTAAGATTCATCTATAGCATATTATTTTCTAAATGAAGATTAAATGTTAGTTTCTCTTTGTGAAAATGGTTACAGGGATGAAGGGAAGGTGGTGGAGGGTAGGGAAGGTGGTGAAGGGTCGGAAAGGTGGTGATGGGTAGGGAAGGTGGTGAATGGTAGGAAAGATGGTGAAGAGTAGGGAAGGTCCTGGAGGCCTGGTCGGAGGACTGGTCGAGAACCGGGCCGCGGGGACGTTGAGCCCCGAAATCATCACAAACTAAGGTAGGTCGTAAAGGTAAGGAAGCTGGTGAAGAGTAGAGAATGTGGTGAAGGATAGGTAAGGTGGTGAGAGGTAGGAAAGGTGGTAAAGTGTAGGGAAGGTGGTGAAGGGTAGGGAAGGTGGTGAAGGGTAGGGAAGGTGGTGAGGGGTAGGGAAGGTGATGAGGGGTAGGGAAGGTGGTGAAGGGTAGGAAAGGTGGTGAAGGGTAGGGAAGGTGGTGAAGGGTAGGGAAGGTGGTGAATGTGAAGGACAGGAAAAGTAGTGAAAGGTTGAGAAAGTGGTAAAGGCGGAGGTGAAAGAAAGTAATGGTGTAAATTAGGTGGTTGAGGGTAGGGAAAGTGGTGAAGGAGAGGGACGTTTGTAGATGGGGAACTTATCGGTGCTAGGGTAGTGATGATGGTTACAGTGATGAAGACATTATTTAATGAAGACGGTAAGAGTGATGAGGATAGTCATGTGTAGTGCAGATAGCTACAGTGTTGCAGGTTGTGTGTAGTGAAAATGGTTCCAATGATGGTTTTGAATATTTAAGATGGTTACAGTAAGCAGGCGAGGAGTCACAATAACGTGGCTGAAATTTGTTGACCAAACCACACACTAGAAAGTGAAGGGACGACAACGTTTCGGTCCGTCCTAGACCGAAGTCGATTGTGAATGGTCCAGGACGGACCGAAACATCGTCGTCCCTTCACTTTCTAGTGTGTGGTTTGGTCAAAAAGGTGCTAAGATTCTTCAAGACCAACGACCATTTCTGATCAGTGGTTCATATTCCTCTAGGACAATGGCAGCGACGCACTTCTGGCCCACCAACGCCCGACGAGCCTTCCCCTGTTTCGACGACCCGGCGATGAAGGCTACCTATGAGGTCCACATAGCCAGGGAGAGCCACATGATGGCTCTCTCCAACATGCCTCTGGTCAAGACAACACCCATGTAAGTCACGCCGCACTTGGAATGGTCTTAAAGAAATATGAATTCAGTGCATATAATTTTGTTTAACCATTTGGACAAAGCAATATACGACTTTGTTCTTTGTTATAAATTAGTACTATGTTGTGATGGGATGAACCGTAAATATCTGAGAGGAGGAAGTAAAACCTGGTTATGTTTGTGTCGACAGCCAGGGCCAGGAGGGCTGGTTGTGGGACCAGTTCGCCACCAGCCTCAACATGTCCACCTACCTGGTGGCCTTCGCCATCATCCAGTACACCTCTCGTTCAGCGACTGCCGCCTCGGGCACCACTGTCAACGGTAAACCAAAGCGACACTCGGCTTCCAGATATTAGGGACTTGGTTACTAAAGATTCTGTTGTATGATGTGGTGGACAAGTATGGAGGGTGACCCGGGTATACGGGTCTTCTGTAATCACAAGATCTGAACCTTGTTTGCACCTGGTGGAGCTTAATAGAAAACCATCTCCATTTAGCTGCAATCTCCATATTTACTTCGACGCACAGGCTAATGAGTCGAAAACTGGTTCGACGCCTTAGGACACTGCACCTACGCCACTTTCTGTTCATTCTTTATGAGCCTGTTTTCTCCGCTCCCATCAATACAGATGACTGGATCTTTGCTAAGATTTCGTTCCGGTTGGATCGAATACCCTTGGCTCATGGGGCAAATGTGCACTAAAGTTCCAGAGAAGAGCTGGGCGATAAATTAATTAGTAACCAAAGACCACAGAGCGACAAGTTTCTTGTTCCAGCTCCTTAATGTTGTTGTACAGAGAGGAAATGTATTTTGGGCTGGCGTCCGGCCCCTGAGGAGTCGAGGTTTTTTGTTGTAACTAGAGCTATGAATGTATGTTAGAGTACCTCTTAAATGAATATGTAACTGAACTTGACCCATTTAATAAATTATATATAAACTGCAAAAGGGTGGTAGAAGAAAATATTCATATGGTTTCAGTGAACAGGATAGATATTCTCTAAACGCTTAATATTTGCTCTGAACCTATGAATCTTTTAATTATTAAATACTGATATACTGATGAATGACAAATTAAAATACAATAAGGATAACCTAAAGCATTTGTATTCCCCGCGTGTCAGTGTGGGCCGAGGCTGCTGTGTTGGACAAGACCAGTCTGGCCCTCGAGGCTACCGCCTTCAGTCTTACCTTCTTCGAGTCCTACTTCAACTTACCTTATCCACTACAGAAGCTGGACCTCGTCGCCCTGCCAGACACCCCGTATGATGGCATGGAGAACTGGGGCCTTATATTCTATAGGTCTGTAATATAAAGAAATTGAATTTGGCTCGTGTAGATTAGTGAAAGTGTTTAAGCAAGCCAACGTGTTGTTTGTTAAATACAGGGGACGCCCTTGTAAAATTATTAATTGTAACAAAGTAGCTTTAGTAAAGCCATATATTGTAATAAAGTAGATAACTCTGAAGGGTGTCCACGTGAGATTTTATGCCTTGAATCACAGCTATTTACACACAAATTATAAGCTAATACAGATTTCATTAAAAACAAAAACTAAATCAATATATATAGAGAATGTATTAGAGCCATATTGCTTACGCAGTCCTTCCCTAGGGTATGTCAAAGCTGCAGCCGACACTAAACCCATATTAAAATTTAGTGCATAGTTAAGCCTACATTAGATTATGTTAGATATTTGAGTTCTTTTGACAATTATTGTTATTTCAACCTTCCTCCAGACAGGCTCATTAAGCAGACATCGGCTCAAAGCAACCCAATTGACACCATTCAGAGACCAGCCTAGCCTACGCACTAGCCAATCAACACCACACACCAATAACATAACAGAAATACACCCACTACCAATCCAAGGTGGACAGGCCACCAAACTTTTCTCCCACTCTTACCCCTTCCTCATTCTATACCTTCCTGAATTTCTAATACCCATTCCTCTCCTCCTTCCTTACCAAGCCCTTTGGTCATGAAAACGGAAAAATAGGCTGGCCTATGTATGACTGCTGTAGCTTATGTATGACTGCTGTAGCTTATGTATGACTGCTGTAGCCTATGTATGACTGCTGTAGCCTATGTATGACTGCTGTGGTTCGCCGATTCGTGGAAATTTCATGTATACACCGTGTTTAAAGACCATTGTATCACACCATACAGGGAGTCTGAGTTCCAGTGGGAGGTTGAGACGTCAACAGCGGGTCGCAGGAGGCAGATGTGTGAGCTGGTGATGCACGAGACGGCGCACCAGTGGTTCGGTAACCTGGTCACCTTCAAGTGGTGGACTGACCTGTGGCTCAGCGAGGGCTTTGCTACCTACATGGCTACTCTTGCTGTTCATAATGTTAGTCCCATCACACATTTGTGGCTTAAATTTCCAATCAGTCCTAAACTAAGTTTACTGAGGAAGGTCTGTAAAAAAGTTTGTAAATAGTAAACAGACGTTTACGTAAACGTCTGTTTACTGAGGAATTCAGTTTCTTTATTATACACCGCATGGGCGTAGGAAGAAAGGGTTAGAAAGGAACATAATCACTTCAGGAACTGAACCCCATAGTTCATTTAGCTAAGCAAGTGACAATCTTTTGAAGCAACTTACACAACCGTCAATTTTTTTTGCATTTGGCACCACTATATATTTTTATCTCAACTATTATAATTAAGTGCCGAATTATTAAAAAATGTTTGATAAAATTGTCAATTCGAGTAAAATATTCCATTTACCTGGCAGTTCGAGCCTTCTTGGGGCATGCTGGAGCAGTTCGTGGTGACGAGGCAGCAGAAGGTGATGCAAGTGGACGCCCTCTTCGCCTCTCACCCCATCACCCTCCCCGTTAAGCAACCTCAAGATATAGAACAAGTTTTCTTCGAGATTCCCTACAATAAAGGTAGGCCGTTGACCCTGGTGAGCGTCGCCAAGCCGATTATGTTTTGTCTCTGACGCGAACACTTTGCGTTGTCTCAGTTCTGGGGCCAGATTCACGAAGCAGTTGCGTTTTGTTGTTGTTATAGTTTCAGCTACTCGGAACAAGTTCCAAGTAGCACGGGATATGGTGAGCCCGTAACTTACCTGGCACAGGAGAGGGGCAAGTAGCACGGGCTATGGTGAGCCTGTAGTGGACTTACCTGGCACAGGAGTGGGGCAAGTAGCACGGGCTATGGTGAGCTGGTAACTTACCTGGCACAGGAGCGGGGCTGTGTGGAAGCAGTTACGCAAGCACTTACGAACCTGTACATCTGTTCTCTATCTTTCGCGGCTTTGTTTACAATTAATAAACAGTTAATGAGCTCCGAAACACCAGGAGGCTGTTTATAACAATAGTAACATTTGACTAGGCAATTTCGATGCTTGTTAATAAATGTAAACAAAGCCGCCAAAGATTGTAAAAAAATACAACAATAAACAATACGTTCAAAATATAAAAATATTAATGACTATGTATAAGAAAAAATGTAATTTCAAACAGACAATTATATATTGACATTGCTAGAATCAGTGAACAAATCAACACTATTATTTTACTGGGAAACTTTGAAACAAATTAATGCTAGCACATGCATAATTTACAATACAAACAAATCACCAATATACAAAATACAGATGGGAAATGTACCACTCTCCTAATACTTGTACTCAGAACAAGTGACTGTCGGGTCAAGAAGCATCACCTCACATCGCTATAATCAGTCACAGATCACAGTTTACGATTATTGTTGACAATTAATGATTGTTATTCACAGTCTTGCTTACGGGCTATTCATGCCCGTGCCACCTCTTGGGAGACTTAATCTTAATCAATCAATCACTCTCCGTCTTGGCAGGCTGACCAGGCCGTCAAAATAGTCAAGAGAGAACCAAAGCCTCGATCTCACTTATAGGACCCTGTTTATTACTTATTAATAAAATATTTTCCTCTCTCGCTTGCTCTTCTACTTCCATTTTAACTCCACTCTTCACATACATCACAGAAAGATTACATTCAATTGCAAATATAATTATAATAATTTTTGTCGTAGCAGATCAGCACACGTGACACTGAAATTGAACATGCGAACGTTAGGTCAAGACACATTACCATTGTGCTGAGCACTGTATTGTGAGACCTTCCTCAGGCGCGGCTGTCATACGTATGATGGAACACTTCCTCACGCTTGACACCTTTAAGAAGGCCATCTCTAATTACCTCTCCGCCAGGTATGTTCCTTGTCGCCTCAAAGTTTAAGATTATTAATATCATTATCATTACACAGAGAAATCATATTAACGTGATGTATCAATGAGAAAATCAGTAGGAGTCATGAGGAAGACTATTCCAGCTCGTTAATCCAGCCGCCAAACCCTCTGTTTATGAATGAAAAGCTTATTACCCTCTGTTTATGAATGAAAAGCTTATTACCCTCTGTTTATGAATGAAAAGCTTATTATCCTTATTGCCATGTCGTGGTTTGTGTCTAGGAACACCCAGTGCATAGGTTCGAACCCTCATCACGGCTCCTACGTGATGAGGGTTCGAACGTGGTTTTTCTCACAGATGCCGTCACGTTAGTATGATTATTCTCTGTTTATTATTATTATTAAGGTTCTGGGAGAATGGATTATTTTCTTATGTTCGTGGCGAGGTTTTCTTCCATTTATTTCCAATTCTCAAGTCGATTGTGACTTGAGAATGTTATTCTCAAGTCTCACAATCTACTTGAGAATGGTCCAGGACGGACCGAAACGTCGTCGTCCCTTCACCTTCTAGTGTGTGGTCTGGTCAACATACTTTAGCCACGTTATTGTGACTCATCGCCTGCATGTGATTGACAGGTGTTTAGCTTTTTGCTCAGAGTATGTAAATCGACGAAAACGTTTTCTCTGCTCGCATTAGGTGTTGACAAAATAAAGAATAAAAATCCTCAATATGGTCTGGAAACTATTGTAGTTCCTATAATGGGGGTTACTCCCATTGTATATACAGGTGGGTCTTTACATCCTGGGGGCCAGAGTCACGAAGCAGTTACGCAAGTCCTTACGAAATTGAAATTTAAATAAGTTTATTGAGGTAAAATACACACAAAGGGATGAGGTAGCTCAAGCTATTCTCACCCCGTTCAGTACATCGTGTTAATACATACATAGACACACATCACAAACAATAAACGTATTACCGAACATTCTGAGAGATAAACATATACATTTCCTCCTTTACACAAGTAGTATGGTATCAGACGTACACACAAATACTTTTATGACCTAGGTATACTGTATAGACAGTCCTTACAAACGTGTACATCTTTTCTTAATCTTTGGCGGCTTTGTTTATAATTATTAGACGGTTAATGAGCTCCGAAGCACCGGGAGGCTGTTTATAACAATAACAACAGTTGATTGGGAAGTTTTCATGCTTGTAAACTGTTTAATAAATGTAAACAAAGCCGTCAAAGATTGAGGAAAGATGTACACGTTCGTAAGTGCTTGCGTAACTGCTTCGTGAATATAGCCCCTGTATATGACTGTTATACGTGTACAAAAAAATGTTGGGGGTAGAAGTAGCCTAAGCTACTCTATCCCTTTGAGATTGATTTTTGTTTCTCTTGTCTCAATAAACTTACTTGAACGTGTACAAAGCCAGTCTTACCGTACTCTGATTGATTGATTGATGAAGATTAAGCCACCCAAAAGGTGGCACGGGCATGAATAGCCCGTAAGTGGTGGCCCTTTTGAGCCATTACCAGTATCAAGAGCTGATACTGGAGATCTGTGGAGGTGCGACTGCACCCTGCGTGACGGGAGATGTCTCCCGTGTTACCGTACTCTACTCCGTTACCTATACACTGACAGGAGCCAGAGTAATGCTGACCAGGACGACCTGTGGGCCTTCATGACCACGGCGGCGCACGAGGACGGTTCTCTCCCACAGGAGATTACCGTCAAGACTGTGATGGACACCTGGACCCTGCAGGAGGGCTTCCCCGTTATAACTGTCTACAGGTACCATAACGGCTCTGCTAAGCTCACTCAGGTGAGTTTATTCAGCTTTAGTCAATTATTGTCCAACCACTTGGGCTGGATGGTAGAGCGACGGTCTTGCTTCCTGCAGGTCGGCGTTCAATCCCCGACCGTCGAAGTGGTTGGGCACCATTCCTTCCCCCCCGTCCCATCCCAAATCCTTATCTTGATCCCTTCCCAGTGCTATATAGTCGTCATGGCTTGGCGCTTTCCCGACAATTCCGTTCCCTTCCCTTAGTCAATTACTAAACAATTTATTAGCAATTAGATAATTCATTAGCCTTAAACTAATAAGGTAACTTGATCGACGTTGTAGCTGACATTCTTAAGAACTCGTGGTAATTGTGACATTTTAAGATGAGTATAGATGGCAAAGGAAGGGGGGGGGGGGTAATGATATGAATGAACGGAAGTTATTGGTAAGCGCTAAGCCAGCATGGATATGGCTATATGACACATGGAAAGAATGTGAGGGCAGGATAGGAGCAGGGATAAGGAACGATGCACAACCGCTTGGACTATAAGGACCAGAATGACGGCCATACAAGAATCGAAGTCGTCGTTCTTCTGACCAGTTCAAATGATGGAGTTTCTTTTCATTATTTGCTACCACAGACGTGGCCACACATTAACAATGCTAACCAGCATATATACATTTTCTTCTGTCCTCCATGGACAGGGTGAGAGATTTGTCAAACATATAGTTCAGGGATTTATTGAACAATCAACCACAGAAGGTGATTGTAGTGCTTTTAAAATGCTAGGCTAAGCTACATACGTAAATACATACACACACAGATTTACGTCTGCCCTACATAAAGTGTGTCAGTGTCAGTATTCAAGGTACGGACACCAAGAAAGTCACAGCACTAGTATCAGTGTCCACGCAGAGATAGGCTTCCCCATTCAGTAATTTTATTGCAAGAACCCATGCAGTTTGTTAAGTTGCGCTTGCAACATGTAATATATTTGTAAAAAAGTATAAGATGATCATGTTGTTCATCTTATCACTCTCATCAAGACTAAGAGAGACAAATTTGTGATGGTGATCGAGAAGTATAATTGGCTCTGCTAGTTAATTAACGTCTAGTCCTCTGGACGTTTGACTAAGATATCTAGGAACTGAATTTAACTTATAATGGGATTGGAATCTTTTCAACTTTGTGTGATAATAATTACACTATTACTCATATTAATGTACTATAGCAGTACCACTAAATATATTTATCACAGCTATCCTGGGGCCAGATTCACGAAGTAGTTACGCAAGCACTTACGAACGTGTACATCTTTCCTCAATCTTTGACGGCTTTGGTTACATTTATTAAACAGTTTACAAGCATGAAAACTTGCCAATCAACTGTTGTTATTGTTATAAACAGCCTCCAGGTGCTTCGGAGCTCATTAACTGTTTAATAATTCTAAACAAAGCCTTCAAAGATTGAGAAAAGATGGACAGGTTCGTAAGTGCTTCGTGAATCTGGCCCCTGGTGGAGTATCGCCATCACCAAGCAATGATGAACAACGCTACTATCCTTGTAACTACTAACTATTCAAAGACATTTCTTCAGCAATAACTGTGTTTAGACAACGGTCTAACCAATATTTGCGCGGGAAGGAGAGGTTCGTGGCTGGCGACGCAGCAGCTTCGCCAGTGCCTGCCTCCCGGTGGTGGGTGCCCGTGACCTTCACCAGCCAGAAGCGTCCCTCCTTCGTGCACACCCGCGCCCAGACCTGGCTCAGTAGCCACGCCAACCACGTCACCGTCACCGGTCTTCCACCCCCACAGTTCTGGGTCATCTTTAACCTCCAGATGACGGGTAAAAGAAACACTACGGCCGGTGCCGATGGCATTTTGTTTCAAATTGTTAATGTAAATATCATTCGTGAGTACATTTCCATCATCAGCAAGGGGTGGTTAATGTTAAGATTGATGGTGCTTGATGTTAGGATTAATGGTAATTGATGTTAAGATTGATAGTGGTTGATGTTGCAGGGTTTTACCGCGTCAACTACGACGAGTATAACTGGAACCTTTTGGCCTACCAGTTGGCCGAGGACCACAGCATCATACACGTTACAAACCGTGCCCAGATCATTGATGACGCTCTCACTCTGGCCAGGGCAGGTGGGTATATGGTTATAATAGACTATGATCTCACTCTGGCCAGGGCAGGTGGGTAT
Source organism: Procambarus clarkii (assembly GCF_040958095.1). NCBI lineage: Eukaryota > Metazoa > Arthropoda > Malacostraca > Decapoda > Cambaridae > Procambarus > Procambarus clarkii. The sequence continues at coordinate 10,059,481 of NC_091221.1, forward strand.
ATGGTTATCATAGACTATGATCTCACTCTGGCCAGGGCAGGTGGGTATATGGTTATAATAGACTATGATCTCACTCTGGCCAGGGCAGGTGGGTATATGGTTATAATAGACTATGATCTCACTCTGGCCAGGGCAGGTGGGTATATGGTTATCATCGACTATGATCTCACTCTGACCAGGGCAGGTGGGTATATGGTTATCATCGACTATGATCTCACTCTGACCAGGGCAGGTGGGTATATGGTTATCATCGACTATGATCTCACTCTGACCAGGGCAGGTGGGTATATGGTTATCATCGACTATGATCTCACTCTGACCAGGGCAGGTGGGTATATGGTTATCATACACTATGATCTCACTCTGACCAGGGTAAGTGGGTATTTTTATCATTGCCTAAACATTGCCTGCCCGAAACGCTGCGCGTATTAGTGGCTTTACGAGAATATTAACACCATACTAAGTATCCTCACAAACCCAGTGTACCTGGCCAGCGTGAGATCACAGTCGATGATAAACATATCATCAACAATGTCATTTTTGTGTTGTAAATGTATGTCAATGTGTGTGCACGTGCTGGTTCTATTATAAAGAAGAATAACAAGCCTCTTGAAATTGTGCATGCTAATTTCTCTTTGCGCCGAGGACCGTGTTAGCAGTGCTTCTGTCAGCTCTGGCACCATAGTCCAAACTACACACTTTTGTCTTACAATGTCCAGCAAAACTTGAGATTTACTGTCAGAGCGTGGAAAATAGGCTTGGGAGCCGGTCGACCGAGCGGACAGCACGCTGTACTTGTGATCCTGTGGTCCTGGGTTCGATCCCAGGCGCCGGCGAGAAACAATGGGCAGAGTTTCTTTCACCCTATGCCCCTGTTACCTAGCAGTAAAATAGGTACCTGGGTGTTAGTCAGCTGTCACGGGCTGCTTCCTGGGGGTGGAGGCCTGGTCGAGGACCGGGCCGCGGGGACACTAAAAAGCCCCGAAATCATCTCAAGATAACCTCAGATCCCCAGACCAGTTGTTTCGTTGGGTGACAAGTATCTAAAATTCACGCTAGTTCCAGATGGTAGCTGAAGTTCATCTTCTGATTGCATCCACTGCACCACTGACAACCAACAAGTGACAACGACTTGAACTGTTGATACCGAGTCATATGGTGAGCCTGTTGGGCTGCATGTAATGCATGCAGCAAAATGCAACTCATATCTTCGTGGGTACATGGGATGATAATGGCCTAGTCGGGGAGTTGTGGTCTGCTGAGGATTGTCGTTCCACCAGTAATAACAAGATGCATCTTCTGGTCGAAGGGCTTTATCTTGACGTCTTCTCCAAAAAAAATTCTGTCGATTGTTTGGAATGGAACCTGCCGCCACGAGACGTCGCAACTCTCTCTACCTCACTTTTATCTTTCACTTGCTTTAAGTGAACCTGCAATAAAATGGACCAAGATATGACCTATGCGTAATGCAGTATGAAGTATTCTAGACAAGTGTGAGCTAGAAATTTAATTTGCATATTCACTTAATTACTAGACTGAGGCTAGCTAGATTCAGCATCTGGACAATGACTGCTCCATCAACAATTAAATTGGTTGTGACAGGAGTCTGTGTTTTATCTCCACACAGTTATTCCAAGCACGTGAGGTCATCACTCTTTGCACAAAGACGTAGGTAGTGTGGGGGAGGACATACCTTATTCTCGTGACAAAAACTTTCTATGTTCTTTTGTCAACATTTATCCTAGATAATGTCCTAAAGACTTTTCACGTCGTTGCGACGAATAACATCGTAGACTTAGTTCCTTGGTGAGAAATTCTTTACAGTAAGCCTGGAACTAAGCTTAGCATATCCTCTTCGTATCCCACTTGGCCTTAACTGCAGAACATGTAATCAACTTTGTCTAACAAAACCAGATCCATACTCTTACCCCCTCAAATTGGTTGTTATTTTCCCATATCACATGGACAAGGGAGCAAACAGTTTTGGTAAATGAGGTCGGCACATTCAGTGCGATCAAGGTGGCATGCGTTTGGTCGACTTCCACAGGACTGGGACCAACCGGTCGTGTCGCTCAGACCACCGCTGTGGCTGTCACAGCTCTGGGTGTATTCCTGGTATATAGGAAGTTATGGACTGAAGACGTGGTGTGTATTAGGAGAGTTGGCAATGTTTAGGTATCTTCATATTTGATCAGCCTCACAATCTGACTGTCATTTGTTTTCAGGCTTCCTGTCATACGATTGCGGCCTAAACGTGACAGTTTATCTGAAGAATGAGCGGAGCTACGTGGCCTGGAAGGCGGCCTTCAACAACATGCAGTTCCTACACAGAATGATGAGACACACGCCTGCCTACGGCGCTTTCAAGGTAATCAAAATATCCCTAAGGTGCCTGTGCACAGAATGCTGGCATTTTATCTTACAATTAATGTATAATTGTTCCCCTCGATGAATCCGTGTTGTCCCATGGTTACAAAACTTAGTCTCCAATGAACAAATCCACAAGGGCCTTGACGAGGATTCGAACCTGCGTCCGGAAACATCCCAGACACTGCCTTAATCGACTGATACTCTCTCCAAATATTCCATTTTTTATTTTACTTTGATTTTTAACAAATGTTACTTGGGATATGTGAGAATGGTCTATAGTTTAATAGTCCATGTTTTTTCACCTTTCTTAAATGTAGCTACATTCGTTTTTTGTTCCAGATTTTTCTGGGAGCGCTCCAATCTAGTATTGCGTTGAAAGTTTGTTAATTGGTAACAATATCTCCAGCCTTATTTAGTGACTGCGTTGACAAAGTCCATTACTGTTTTTGCTACACTATAGTAAAGTAAAGACACCTGGAGAAACTAAAGTAACTTCTATTGTCTAGTGTTGCTTTTGGCCGTCTTGTCAAACGGTCAAACTTGACCGTTTAGACACCAATTCCCTTTCCCTTAGACACCAATCTATTTATAGACCTCCTGAAACCTCTCGAGTTCAACAGTTTTTATCATTCTTTTAAGAGTCCCTACCAGTCTTCACAGTCTCATTACATGGTTTCGTATTGTAGTTTTCCCTCCGAATATAGCTCTGCAACAGCTTAGCTTGGTTCTTTGCTTCTGTGGCAGTGTTTTTTCAATCTGCTGCTCTAAATTAAAGTCAGGGGCCTTCATACAGGATGTTAAATGGAAGACTACCTTCAATAAAAGTCGACGAACGACACGATGGACTTCATAACATGAACATACATATAAGCAACGGAATGATTCAAGCTATTTAAGATCACTGGTTACAGCCACAGTGTCACCAACTAAGTCTTGCCACCTGCAGCTAATTAATGCCATGTAAATGGACAGATTCTACTTTTCGAAGCATTTAGCAGTTCGGTTTTATAGTGTGGCTGGCTGGACGTGCCTAAGTGAAGGGAAACAAATCCCGACAACTGTCTCAGGAGTTTTGGGTGGCTCTTCCTAGGCTTCTCAGCTTTTACACAAATCTGCTTCTACCTTGGCCATACAGGACGTTATCTGTATATCTCCCGTTTCTTACTTAAGCGTTGTGGTTCCTTTGATAAGTTGGAGGCTCTTGGGTCTTTTGACTGTGACACGTGTGTTTGTGCAAGACAAATTGTTGAATATTAATCTTAATATATTATCTTATCACTGATTAATCTAATTAATCTTATTAATCTATTACCTTTTTCAACAAAAATCTGTGTATAAAATTCTGAAAACCTAATGACAGTAGAGTGCTTAACCATAATTCCACCTTCCCTCTGACGCCATATATATTATCTATACATCTCTGTTGCCGATTGTCAACTTTCTCACGCCTAGAAAGTCTATGTCCAGCTGCTCAGTTAAATTACATGTTGAAATACAACTTTAGGATGATCTTTGTAACACTCTCCACACACAGGATTATATGTTGTCCATATTGGAGCCGGTGTACGAGTCTTTGGGGTTCGAGGACGGACCCGAGGACGACCTCCAGACATTGTTGCTACGAAGTGAAGTGGTTCGTTGGGCGTGTCGTCTCCGCCTCGCAGATTGCATTGATAATTCAGTTCGTCTTTTCAATAAATGGATGACAGATCCTGAAAATTCTACGTAAGTGATTTAAGTTTAATGAATATTACAGGGAAAATAAGCTATATTTAGAGTTTTCACTTACACAAAATTGCAAGTTGTAACATGTGTATATCCAGTACATATGATGTAAAGATATTAAATCACATAGAGAGAAATTTGCTGTTATTGTATAACTTGAATCCTCACTGGAGCGTAAAGCAAGAGACTAACATGTTTAAACAACAGAGTAGCGCCCAACATGGCGGAGACTGTGATGTGCTCAGCGGTGCAGGAGGGAGGCCAGGCGGCGTGGGAGTACACCTGGCAGCAGCTCCACCACGCCTCCACCAGCCCCGACCTGAGGGACGCCATGCGCAGAGCACTCGGCTGTTCCTCTCAGGTCTGGTTGCTTGCCAGGTCAGTAAACCTTACTTTGTTGCAGTGAAACAATGTAGCTAAAAGGCACAAAATACATATGGTATCACACGTTCGGTTATCTCGCATGTAGGTACCTGGAGGCAGCCTGGGGTGGAGAATCTGGTCTTCGATGGCGTGAATTCAGCGAAGTATTGGAGGCGGTTGCCAGCAGCGACGCGGGTAGCTTCCTTGCCTGGCACTATTTACTGGAGAACTGGTCCAGAGTGACGCAATTGTGAGTCATCAATCAGGCTCGCCATGTTGTTGTTGTTGTTTTAGATTTAAGATTTAGCTACTCAATGAAATGTCCATGTTGCACTGTCTATAGTGAAGGCTCTCCAGTTATCTGAATCCTGTGTGTTATGCCCTTTCTAGAATTTCGATAGTGAAAACTAACTTTTTTTATGATGAAACTGAATATTTTGTGCATTCCATTCACAGTATGGATGGAATCTACAAAATATTCACAGTTTTATCCCCCCCCCCAAAAAAAAAAAAATTGTCATATTTTACACCATTGAAATTCTAAAGGGCGTAACACAGGTTCAATAATTTTTGCAGGATGAACTGGTGTCTTGAACATGAGCTTGGTCCATTTGCGTCCCCGTTCCGAGTAATATTATACACGTGGCTCATTGGTGTTTCGGTCCCATGTAGAGATTCATGCACGGTGTTCTCCGACATTGTGGAGTTGTTCAATAACCCTCCCATGGCAGCAGCTTGCGTAGTAGTGGTCAGTATCCTCACCTGCTCTTCCCACAAGCGTGTGATCCGGGTTGGAGCAGAGGGAATATTGGGATGATTGGACACCGTACCCATACTGTTCGTCTCTCTAGTTTCTAAAAGCGGTTTGGTATAGAGTGTAAAAGAAGGTAGTAACTGTCAAAAGCAAACGCTGAAATTTAGTGCTACACAGCCGGCCTAACAATATTAAAAAGAGGTCCTTGATATCATCGAGGATGACAGTATAAGATTAGAAACATAAAAGAATAACTTTGTCACAGGAAACAGATTCACTTAAGATCTTATCAAGGGAAAAATGACAAAGTTGCAAAACCAAAATTTTGGGTTATACTGATGATCAGGGCATTGTAGGCGGCGGCGAAAGACCATTAGCGAAATAATGATTCCCTCGAGTCATGGTTTCTGTTGAAATCATGTTCTGTTGAGGGATGTAATCTACACGTCTCTAAATGTGCATGTCATTATATCTGACAAAACAGAGACAATGCATAGACGTTGTGAACAATTAAGTTTTAGGGAATGATCAACATTTACAGTTAAAATATACACTATAAAAGATTTCATAGCAAATGTTACTTTCCTTAGCGTTGGAGGAGACTCCTCGTCGCTGGCAAGCATGGTAGAGGCCGCCACCAGACACTTCAACACCGCCTACCAGCTCCAACAGGTAATCATCACATACACACACGCTGACTGAGTGTTGTGCGTGTGTCAACAATGAGACATATTACACTTATAAAGAGGGGAGAGTCACTCAAATGTATACAAAACCTAAGGAATGTCATACTGTGTGTTTATCTTTACTTGCTTCTTACACTTTGGCAGCTGCTGCAGGTGATGACGGAGGGAAGGGCAGGTTCACGAGCCGGGAGGCTAGAGCGGGCACAGAGACTGGTCTTGGAGAATGTACGGAACAACATATCGTGGAAGAAGAGAAGCTTCTCCACTATAGTGGAATGGCTGAGCCAGCGAGGCTTCTCTCCAACCCTCCACCAGGCTAGGAAGAGACGCAGGCTCACATTGGTAAAATAAAGCATGTTATATTTTAGCCAACTTACAAAAAAAAATTTATATAAATTTAATGTCAAATCGTGAACTGCCTTAATAAAAATCGTAACATTTATAACAGGACTAATTATTTACCTACAAGTATTAAATCAATATTTGATTTAAAAATTGTCTAGAGGCGTAGCTGCAAAGGAGCAGATCCTAAATTTGTAACTTAGGGCAAAAGAGAAGAATGATGTGATACAACTGTTGAACATTAACGGTTCTGTAACTCTTGACGCTCTAAACTCTAGTCATCTTAGAGAAGGCAAGATTAGTTTAAACAGTTTAAAATTAATGGCAGACTTTCACCCCAACTAAGCTACTACTACTTTCTTTCTACTACTACTTTGGACTTTCACCCCAACTACTATTTATTTAATCAAGCAATGAACACAAGAGGTAAATGACCACGTAACATAATTCCGCGTAACGAGTATCATTGAAACCTTTTTGTCAACACTGATCCAAATTAAGTTATATTTTGATGTCCAAAATACACTGATAAACTTTAATATCGAAGCGGATTTTTTGTTTTGATTGTTTCGCCAGAGGCGGCTAGTTTATTGTTCACCCCATACTCATCCTGTGAGTGGTAGCGCAAAAAGGATTACAGAGGACCCATAAGGTCTTTATCAGACCTCAGCGGAAAAGTAAGACTTCCTTAGACAATTCATCTACGAACCAACATTATAGACATACCGAAGCTATTTTATTCAGAAAACCAGAAAGCCACTGGCACCGTCCAGCCCAAGTGACGTAATACAAAATATAGGAGTTAATAACTATTAGGATTTATCTATTTTTATTGTGCTTACAGTCTTGCTCTGCGGGTTGTCGATTATTTTCTGCTAAACAAATTTATGTTAATAAATTACCTCTTGGCGTGAGTGTCAAGAGGTTTCCCACCAAGAAAACACGAGACAACCCAAATGACTAAAATATGTACAACAATTTTGCCTTAAAAAATATTGCATTCGAATTAAATATTGAAAAATGGATGTTATATTGAGTGTCATTTACAAAAAAAAATTATTTATATAAATGTACGGGTTATGAACAAAGTTATAAAATAATGTGAATATAATGTAAATGTGAGTATAATGTAAATGTGAATATAATGTAAATACAAATTTCAACAAATTTAAATCGGCGGCCCAAGTAAACACCACATCCAGAGACCAGGGGCCAGATTCACGAAGCAGTTACGCAAGCATTTACGAACGTGTACATCTTTCCTCAATCTTTGACGGCTTTGGTTACATTTATTAAACAGTTTACAAGCATGAAAACTTGCCAATCAACTGTTGTTATTGTTATAAACAGCCTCCTGGTGCTTCGGAGCTCATTAACCGTTTAATAATTGTAAACAAAGCCGCCAAAAGATTGAGAAAAGATGTACAGGTTCGTAAGTGCTTGCGTAACTGCTTCGTGAATCTGGCCCCAGATAAACATGAGCTTCCCCCGTAAAATTATAATTAATAATATAAGTGTTTATGACATACAACTGTTGTGCAGGTACAATACAAAAATGCGCTCACAAGCTTCTATAAATGTCTGGATAATATATAAAAAATATAGTTTATATAAATATATGTTGATATCATGTAAGATACATGTCTATGCAGAAATAACCAGAGGATAAGTGAACAAAGCATGAGACCACTAGGATAGTATAGGCTTCACTGTAGCCTACTCGTACACAATGTACAACTATAGGGAAAATAGTTTCTAATTATTTCCTTTTGAATGCGATTATTTCCACGTAACAATCTTTTATGATACTGATTTTGTTGCATATAAATGAATGGAAGTATCTGTCTGAGGTTGGAAGCCAGATACTTGGTGCTAGGTTTACCAGTTTTTCCCAGTAATAGCTCTTGGGTACGTGCCCAACATGGGCGGGTCAGACTTTTCGTCAAAGAAACTAGTACCAAGTCACACTGCCAATGTGACCTCCCAGGAAAATGTCAATATCATATGACTGGACTGAATAGTTACAATCATTTTTGGCCATATCAGAAACTGTGCTGATCATGCCAAAGTTAACAAATGCTTCCCCTTTAAAACACAAAAATGTTCACGATATGTTTTCCTCTTAATCGGTTCATCAACACAATCCATAAAGTCTGTGTGAAATGTTGTCACAGTGTTATTAGTGATAGTGAAGGAGGCAGACCCGGGTACCCCTTCTCAGGGAGTTAGTGAGAGCGTGTACTCTCCTAATTGTACTTGCGGGGGGTTGAGATCTTTGGTCCCGCCTCTCAACTGGCAATCAACCAGTTTACAGATTCCTGAGCCGACTGGGCTCTATCATATCTAGATTTGAAACTGTGTGTGTGAAATCTGCCTCCACTACATCACTTCCTAGTGCATTCCATTTGTTAACTACTCTGACACTAAACAAGTTCTTTCCGTGTCTCACTTGGAAATGAGTGAATAAAAATAAAAATACTATTGGATACCCGCCAAACACACACCGAAACTACAACGTTCGAACAAGTTTTAACACCTCCTAACCAGTTATAACAATCAATATAGCAAGTTGAACAACGTTCTAATACGTCATAAACACGTTGAGCCAAGATGTAACAACTTTATTACAAGTTGTAACACGCGGAAAACAGAGACAGTTTCGGTTTGTGTTTCCAGGGTACTATTTCCACCAGTGTGCGTATCTGTAAATATGATGTAGGGAAAAACATTTAAATCTTTCATACACACACACACACACACACACACACACATTCATGAGCACCAAATACACACTCATAACCTTAGTGTTAAGGATGTCTGACTGCGTCCGGGAAGCCAGAGTGTAGCGTTCACTGGCTGCTGAGTTTGATGGAGAAGCCTCGGTCTTGAAGCCACTGCATGATAACCTTGAGGTTGGTGTCTACCCAAGCAATGTTATTGGCAGTTTTCTCAATAGCTTGATCAACAGCTCTTTTAGCTGTACCCAGGTTGCCAGAATTTCTTTCTTTGAACAGCTTCAGCTGGAAAACGAGAAAATTCAATTAAGATACAAACAATGATTAGATCTCTAGATTTAAAAGTTGGACGAGGGAATATAACTAAGCTTTAAACGCAAACAAATAGTCTAAGAGATACAAAGAAATACTCTTACTCTTTGTGGGAGGTCAGCAAATGTAATGTACCGATTCAGAACAGCTAAATTAGTGAAGTGAGGCTAGCCCTCACTTCCTCGTAGACAAATACTGATGGGTAAATACACTAGTTCCCCCTTCTCCAGCATTCATTCACTTTGTTTATTTAAATTTAAATCCATAATACTAGCAATAACTGACTGGCAAAACGCTGTGATAAAGTCGTGAAATAACAATGATCATTTTAGATATAAATGAAGCACCGATGACACAGAAACGGCCGGTTTGTCATAGAGTCTGGATTATCGATTGATTGATAAAGATTAAGCCACCCAAAAGGTGGCACGGGCATGAATAGCCCGTAATGGAGTTTGGACTTGGACAACGCAGGTAATAATTGTAAAATATCCCTGCGGCGGGGGTATCTGACGGTCATAATGTAATGGGGAGCACTTAACACACATTGGTTGCACGTCGCTTCGTCAGCCATGAAGGGTGCATCAGAAGTAAGTAATTATCAAAGGAAGGCACCGAACCCCTAAGGCTATGTAGCGCCATCAAATGTGCGGAACAATCAGAGGGCGCTAGATGTCACCAAGGATGCCAATACGAGAACAAAAACGCATAAGGCGAACGATATCAAAATTATCCGAGGGGGTGAATCAGAAGCCACACCTGACTACGGTAATGGGGTGACAGTCTCCTTGCTGCACAAGGTCTGTGCCAACGAGGGAGAGAATTGAAACCTATTTACAGCGAAATGCCAGAGAAATGAACCCAATCACACCAGTGAATATACACACACCATAAAGGTCCTTGAGTTTTCAGTTACACCAGTGTTATATTTACACAATTCCTGTAATTTTATTAATTTTACCTTCAAGCGTTGTAAATGCTACACAAGATATATATCTTTTACATCAAACTAAGGATCGCTCAACAATACTAGTTACATAGGTAATCTTTAATCAACATGCAATTATTAATATCACTTTCTTCTGATACACACAATCTGCAAAACCAATTGACTGATGTTAACTGTGAAGTGGTTCATTAGCAACTTTTTCTTAATTATTTTCAAACTTAAAAAAAAAATGACAAACCATGTTTCAAGCATTTAATTGATATCTTCCTTGTAAAAACACGACCAACAACAACTTAGTTGATCGTTGTGTGCGCGTGTTGGTCACAACGATCATGTCCTTGTGACTTTGCAACCCGTTCTCGCACTTTCGTATAGTCAATATTGACTTATTAAATACGTGCATATGTGCATATAAGTCAATATTGACTATACGAAAGTGCGAGAACGGGTTGGACTTCACCAGGTTTGGGTGCTAACTTACCTCCTTCAGTTCCAGGTCAGTGTTTAAGGATTCTGTAGACACCTGGATGATTTTAGGAATGGTGAACAGGCCTGATCCATAGCTGAAATTAGTTTATCCACGCTAAGTTAAAAGGGCATTATGTAGTCTTATAAGCTTTGTTTTACGTAAACAAGGTTCAAGATGTGTTTGGTGCAATATAAACAAGCCAACACAAGCCAAAAAGTTCATATTTCATACTCACTAGTCCATAATGTTCTGCCATTTATCCCTAACATAGTTCCAGGCCAGGTAGTGACCTACACTGTTCATGGCCACGGAGGAGAACGCAGTTCTTGCATCTTGCTTCCTAATACCACTGCCAGCTGTGAAGGTCATGTCAAGGTACCTGCAGGATAGACAATGTTAAACAGAATCAACATGTTAAGTGGTCCACCTGGTACATTACGGGGTATAAGCTTGACAATGTCTCCTAATAGCTAATCGCAGTGTGATTCTTTCCCGAGTTTCGGACAGGGAACTCGGCAGTCATACTACAGAATTGATCCTATGAAGTATGACCCAGTTGCGAGTCATCCAGTTATTAACCAGGCATAACGGTGTTCAACCTCACTGACTCATCATTCACAGCACCTTATTAAACAAAGGTTCCTTAAATACTAGTTACTAATTTCAACTAACCGAGACAAGATCCAAATCTTCTTGGTACATCCCAGTGAAGAGAGTAGCGTCGACTTCTCAGAGCCGACGTTGGAGGCCAGGTACTGCTTCCACCCAAAGTTCCACTCCTCCTCGCCTCCGGCAGCAATAGCGGCACAGTACACTGTGCTCTTCAAGTTCGGCGACACAATACTGTTCACACAATTACAAGGAACCATTTACTTACACCAGAAAAAAATATTCCTGCTCCCAATGTCTCAAATATTTGTAGCGATCGCCGTAAAATACGAATAAACCATATGGAAGTCTTCCATTACTAGTCCTACCTGCGGTTGGTAGGATTATGCATCCACTTCTGATAGAGAGCGACCGAGTTCTCGACACAGTCCTTGTGCTCGAGGGTGCAAGCCCACCTCAGTGCCCTCACACGCTTGAACTGCTCCAGGTGAGGGTCGCTTATATTGTCCTCGAAACCCACAGAATTGTAGAGCGGAGTGAGGATGGAGAGCAGGTAGTTCTGTTTCCACCAACAAAGACACAGTTATGAACACGTACAGATAGAAATAGACGAGTTATTTATTTTATTGGGCCTTTGAGACCACGTGTGTGTTGTCGAGACTATGACATGTCTTCGTAGATGTCTTCACATCCACTACTACTTTGCCCGAAAGTATGCGTACTAGTGGCTTTAGGTATTGTAAGTACTAGCTCTTTCTTTAAATCAGAATGTTTGTAACTCTGCATCTATGTATGTACTTTTCCTAAATCAAATATTATTATTATTATTATTACTCTTGTCCACATAACAAATAGATCCCGGGAAACTACTTATGTATACAGTCCCACCCACACCATTTTACAGTTCACAGTTCACCACAGTGTGATTATCAAGATATTGGGAAACACAGAAATCACAATAGCGTGATGCATCAAATGAACAAATCCACAAGGGCCGTGACGAGGGTTCGAACCTACGTCCCAGAGGATCGTACGAGATTAAGGCGCATCTGGGGATCCTCTAGGACGTACGTTCGAACCCTCGTCACGGCCCTTGTGGATTTGTTCAAGATATTGGCAGATTTTCATATTTGTTTTAAGTTTCATCATTGCAAAAAGAGTTAAAAAATATAAAGACAAAATTAAAAACAACGCAACATTAAAAAAACCTAACCAAATTCCATATACTTCCATTGAGGAATGGTTAACAGAATAACATAATGAACAAATCCACAAGGGCCGTGACGAGGATTCGAACCTGCGTCCGGGAGCATCCCAGACACTGCCTTAATCGACTGAGCTACGACAGGGTTAAAAAGACTTGAAACCGAAGTTCTACTGAACTTACTGGATCCCGTAGCCTCTCCCTTGTGGATTTGTTCATTTGATGCATCACGTTAGTGTGATCTCTGTGTGTGAGAATAGCATAATGTTGCCAGAGTAAGGAGAAGGTAAAACATTCATATTCGTCTCGTACGATAACTGACCTGAAGAAGGTAAACAATGACATTCATATTCGTCTGGTACGTACCTTGAGAGCGCCATAGTTGCCAGAGCGGGTAAACATCTGCTTGAGGTAGTGAAGGTTCTCCAGTGCCGAGTACCACGGTACGTACTCCTCCTCCTTCTCCAAGTAGGCGATCACCCCCAGTGCCGTCTGGTACGATAACTGACCTGAAGAAGGTAAACAATAGCATTCATATTCGTCTCGTACGATAACCGACCTGAGAAGGTAAACTAACATTCATATTCGTCTCGTACGATAACCGACCTGAGAAGGTAAACAATAACATTCATATTCGTCTCGTACGATAACCGACCTGAAGAAGGTAAACAATAACATTCATATTCCACCATTTCTCCAACAAATTAAAAAAGTGCGTAAACAGCTTTGTCAATTTTTCTTTCACTTCTAAAATTCATCCAGTGAAGTCGAGATATTTGCTAAATAAATATTAAGCTTTTTAAGCCGAAATCTACCGTGAAAAAATGTATTTTGAGGTTTCAACAAGAATAAAGGTCTTAAATCTTTCCTAAACACAGATAAAAATCTTTGTAGAATTATATGTACCTGTCTGTGCATATGTTTGTATACACATATGTGCATCTGTTCGTATGTGTATCTGTTGGATCTGTACACTGGAATATTTGTGCGCGTGTGCAGCTGTGCATCTGTACATTTTAGAATCTGTGCACCTGAGCAAATATGAACGTACGTGTGGGCGCGCATGTAAATCTACGCACTTAAATAATTGTATCTGTGGAGTCGAGTGCCTGTTATTGCTGTATGCACAAACTGCTTCTCTATTTGTATAAATATTCAACTATTTTTTGCAAATAGGTGCCGATCAGATCAAGTGAACAGTAACCGAATTAATCCATCCTCCAAAAATTGATATACAAATTATTGATGGAATGTAAAAAAAAAGATAGAGAGGGTTGGGGGGGTCCACGTTTTGGAGAGAGCCAGAGAAAAATGCAAACTAACCTTTCTTAGGCCTAGTAAAATAGCAATTTATATTAAATTTGGTCTATGATTTGCGCATAATAGGCCAAGAGTTGCATATTTAGGCCGAGGACACGCTAGATTAAGTTGGTTAGATTGTCAGTCTTGTAAAGTAGGCATCCTAAGGGCATACAAAACCATTTTTTTAGGGTGGTGGGGAGGGGGAGATATTAAGCTTAAGCCACCCAAGAAGTGGCACGGGCATGAAAACATTTTACGGGTGAAAACTCCCTATTTTATACAGTTCAGAGTCCCTACAGGTACCATTTTTGGAGGGTGGGTTGTGAAAGATGTTCGGTCCCGTCAGAAAAGTGGCTCCTTCCCAGAAGACAGCCCAAGACAACAACAGTCACGGTACGACAATAACGGAGCATGGATGTCTCGCAATTCTGTTCACATTCAGCAGCTCTTCAAATCAATTCAACTCAACCGAAGGTACCCAAACGGAAGTAGAACCAATTGAAAGTAACTAAGCACTCTAAGAACGGCGCGAGGTGTATGCAATTTTCCAGAAATCATCATTATTGAATGAGGAAGACTACATAATATGACACGTGAAATAAGACTGCACGTGTAAATAAAATCAACGCCGCATTGTTGTGAACTGGCGATGTATGCAAAGGATGTCTTCTGCCACACCTGTGGCATGTGAATCAACCAAGTCGTTCTTACAGAAACGATGGTTCGGAATCACCACAGAAGATTTGGAGTTTTTAAAGGGTAAAATTAATGTCGTCAGGCCAGAGTTCAGGATTGTTAAACATGTCAATGTTTTAAGTAACACGACCCCATCAAATCACTGGATGTAGTTAACATATTGCATAAGCTCACCGAAGCCAGACGGTAACAAGTAACTCGTGATTTACTATACAGGATGAACAACCCAGCGGGTTTTCTTCCTATTGGGGAGTGTTGTACATGCTGCTATGGCGGTATGTCCACTCACAAGATGAGTGGCGCTGCCCAATAAACTCGTCCCTCGGGGCAAAATTTAAAATTTACTATACCAATAATGCGATTGTTAATGTTTAAATGCACCAGTAGCTATCGAGCTCCTCGCAAGACTTTCTGAAGAAAAGCACATTTGCAGAATAATGTTGTTGTAGATTCGCTACTTGGAACAAAAAGTTCCAAGTAGCTTAAATTTGCGAATTCTCCGGCCACACTTAGCTCTCTGCTCCAAGCTCCATCTCAACGTCCACGACACTGCTGTATCCAGGACTACAAAATAAATATGAAACTCACTAAACATTGTATCTAATCTACCCAACAACGTAACATAATCGTACGTTACATTGGTGCGGGTTATGGTGAGCCCGCACTACACACACACACACACACATTGGGGATGGCAAGGGGGTGATAAGACAGGTGACATGGCGAAGAGGGAAGGAGCTGGCAGACGAGGCTGGTATTAAATTTCTCGAAGTGTCTGACGTGACAGGGACCAATATTGAGCAAGCTCTGGTCAGCATCACCAGTGCTATCTTAGCTAAGGACACAAATGTCATATCAAGTGCCAAGCCTTCAGTGTTCTGTCCCTTACAATGACCATGACTGAACCTGCCTTGGACAACCCTTCAGGGAACCTCTTCTGCACTGTACTATACATTCAGAAGCTAAACAAACCCGACGTACCAGCTCGTGCGAGGTCCATAGCGTCGTCGATGATCTGAGCGCGGTTGATCACGTGGATGGCCAGGTGGTCGGTATTCAACTGCCGGATGAGCAACTTCCAATTCTGCTCGTCATAGTTCACTCGATAATAACCCGTCTCTTGTACATTGAAGATGACCCACTGGTCCTTCCCAGGCAGCGAAGGGACGGTTACCTCCTTGTCAGACTCCTTCATCCACACCATGGCTTTCGTGTTGTTAAAATTGGGGTTATCCTGAGTGGTGTAGGTCAGAGGGACCCACCACCTGTAGTCGTGGGTGTCGGAAGAGTTCGCGCTCTTCACCAGCAGAAATCGTTCCTGTAACAATATCAAACTTGCTTAAATTATTCATTCTTACACGGATTTGATTGGGTACGTTTGTGAACGAGATTGGTATAAAACTAAGAGGTGTTACAGGATAATTGTATTGGGTGATCTGAATGGTAAAGTTGGGGGTAATGGTGTTGCAGGAATAAAGTACAACTGGCAGAAGAAAGAATTATACATTGAAAGATTTATTAATGAAAGACATTTTGTAAGTTGCCTTGTTAGGATCTATCTGCTGCCGCTTGAAATCTTTAGTAATTATTTGTCAGTCGTGCAAAATATAAAGCATTGTGATACAATGAATGGACATCGGAAATATCATTATTTAACAGCTATAATCTTCAAATATACTACAATTTTTTTCTCTGCTGCTGATGCAGGTCGTACACATGGCCTTTCCTCCTCCACACGACTTGCTACCACTAAATCCAGTCACAGCCCCGCTCCTGTGCCGGGTAAGTCCACTACGGGCTCACCATAGCCCGTGCTAATTGCCCCGCTCCTGTGCCAGGTAAGTCCACTACGGGCTCACCATAGCCCGTGCTACTTGCCCCGCTCCTGTGCCGGGTAAGTCCACTACGGGCTCACCATAGCCCGTGCTACTTGCCCCGCTCCTGTGCCAGGTAAGTCCACTACGGGCTCACCATAGCCCGTGCTACTTGCCCCGCTCCTGTGCCAGGTAAGTCCACTACGAGCACACCATAGCCCGCGCTACTTGCCCCGTTCCCGTGCCGGGTAAGTCCACTACGGGCTCACCATAGCCCGCGCTACTTGCCCCGTTCCCGTGCCGGGTAAGTCCACTACGGGCTCACCATAGCCCGTGCTACTTGCCCCGCTCCTGTGCCAGGTAAATCCACTACGAGCTCACCATAGCCCGCGCTACTTGCCCCGTTCCCGTGCCGGGTAAGTCCACTACGGGCTCACCATAGCCCGCGCTACTTGCCCCGTTCCCGTGCCGGGTAAGTCCACTACGGGCTCACCATAGCCCGCGCTACTTGCCCCGTTCCCGTGCCGGGTAAGTCCACTACGGGCTCACCATAGCCCGAGCTACTTGCCCCGCTCCTGTGCCAGGTAAGTCCACTACGGGCTCACCATAGCCCGCGCTACTTGCCCCGTTCCCGTGCCGGGTAAGTCCACTACGGGCTCACCATAGCCCGTGCTACTTGCCCCGCTCCTGTGCCAGGTAAGTCCACTACGGGCTCACCATAGCCCGTGCTACTTGCCCCGCTCCCGTGCCGGGTAAGTCCACTACGGGCTCACCATAGCCCGTGCTACTTGAAACATTTTCTTCCCAGTAGCTGAATCTAAAAACAACAAACACCACTAAAGAATTGCTAACCTGAGTAACCTTAGCAGAGGTGCCGTCAGCGCTCCTCGTCACCTTGATGACAGGGTAGCCCATCTGCAGGGTCCATGTGTCCATGATCTTCTTGACTGTTGCGTGTGGCGGCAGTGTGCCGTCTTCATGTGCAGCCTCCGTCAGGTACTGCCACAGGTCATCTTGCTCGGCGCTCTTGTACTTTCTGATGACAATTTCGTTTTCGTTTTATGCCTTATAGATTTATATACAATAGATTTTTATACTTTTTATATACAATAGATTTATATACAGATAGATTTATATATAATATTAATACAATATAATATACAAGATAGATTTATATACAATAGATTTTTATTTTTATTGATTTTTTTTATTATATACAATAGATTTTTATTTTTATTGATTTTTTGTTATTTTATGCAATAGATTTTATATTTGTATAATGCCTTATACAATAGATTCACAAACTATGAAATTAAGAGTATTATAATTCCCGGTGGCAGGGACAAGAAGCCGTATTTGTCCAAAGAACCTACACAAATTACACACAGAAATCACACTAACGTAATGTATCAAATGAAGTTCAGTCGATTAAGGCAGTGTCTGGGATGCTCCCGGACGCAGGTTCGAATCCTCGTCACGGCCCTTGTGGATTTGTTCAACCTACACAAAAACTTGACACCTTAACTCGATCACTGTAGCGTAGTTATGATAAACTACCACGTAGAGCTTCCAAACTCTTTAAACGTTATATTAAATACAAACTATACCGTCAAGATTGAGGAAAGATGTACCGGTTTCGTAATTGGACTCTATTAATCCTGGCCAAGACTATTAAAAGTTCCCGTCTCCTTGCTCATCCTCGCACCAGAGTCTAAGATGCCAGTCTGTGCGCCTCTCACCCGCCAGTCCTCAGCTTGACTTCATTAGTACATTCTTTGGTAGTTAAAGATTCAGAGAAGCTACTTACAGTTGGTTGAGGTAGTTAGAGAGGCCCCTTCTGAAGGTGCTCTCCGTCAAGAAGTAGTTCATCATGCGAATAATAGATGCACCTGTCATAAACGATAATAATTACTCTCAAGAACTCAATACATCAATTAGCAAACACCAAACAATACAAATTTGTGTCATATGTCGCTGAAAATCGCAAAGGAAATTCGAAAAAAAAGTAATCTCTCTAACTGTTGATCATATATGCGAAAGAAAAAAAAATCGTGGACATTTAATATACACAAAATGTCCACGAGGTGTGTGTTAATGTGAGGACTATTATATTTAATGGCATATGTCATCCTGTGTGTCCATATTATAATGGATGATTGTCGTCTGTCAACTTTGTAACGTCATGTAACTTCACCGACTTATAAACTGTATAAATGTTTTACATATTGCAAACCACTGATAGTTGTAAAATGCAAAATATTACAAGTGAAAATTACAGTAAAGTCTGCAATAAATGTTTTAAATCATAATAAATTTAACAAAATCGCAAACCCCAAGTATTGGCGGACGTAGACTGTAGTGTTTCCAGAGGAATACTGACCCTTTGAGTACGAGATACGATCAAATATTTCATTGATCTCGTCCGGGTGTCCGACAGGGATGCTGATGGGGTGAGACGACTCCAGCCAGTCTAAGGAGAACACATCCTGAAGAGCCTCAGGCACCACCTGATCCATCATCTTCCAGGTGGGCTCAGCCTAGGGAGAAAAGGACTCGTCATTAAAGAACGCCATCACCATCCTACATGGAGATATCATGAGGCACCGTCATCTATTTACCTTTCAGTCTTGGCAATGACACGGTTATCTTGAGTCTTGAGGTTATCTTGAGATGATTTCGGGGCTTTTAGTGTCCCCGCGGCCCGGTCCTCGACCAGGCCTCCACCCCCAGGAAGCAGCCCGTGACAGCTGACTAACACCCAGGTACCTATTTTACTGCTAGGTAACAGGAGCATAGGGTGAAAGAAACTCTGCCCATTGTTTCTCGCCGGCGCCTGGGATCGAACCCAGGACCACAGGATCACAAGTGCAGTGTGCTGTCCGCTCGGCCGACCGGCTCCCCAAATCTGACTCCCCAAAAATCCCCAACGGTATCTGACAATATTTCAGATATTCCTTTGGGGCATCCCAAACATACCCATACGTGATTACCTACGTGTACAATTTATAATTTCAATCACACGTTAAAAAGATTGTAACTTAATATTTTAGTCAAACTTTCTCTCGCTTTAAAAGAAGACAAGAGGATACAAGTGGAAGCTGGAAACACAAATTAGTCTAAAAAATGCAAGTAAATACTCGTACCCTGTATGCATGGTCAACAAGTCGAATGCACCGATTAAAGAAGTTGAAATCAACTCTATCCACAACTTTTCAAGGACAGATTTGACGAAAAATTTAATCAGAACAGTTAAGCTATAGCGCAACACATACATCAGGGCTAGTAGGCGGGGCATGCAGAGCTAGACCTCAACTTGCCCGTAACCACAGATAGGTGCACACTAATCAACCCGCCCAGCAGTCACAACATGACAGCACAACCTGTGCTCTTTATTAGTACACCGCCGGTGTGATTAGGGGAGCCGGTCGGCCGAGCGGACAGCACGCTGGACTTGTGATCCTGTGGTCCCGGGTTCGATCCCAGGCGCCGTCGAGAAACAATGGGCAGAGTTTCTTTCACCCTATGCCCCTGTTACCTAGCAGTAAAATAGGTACCTGGGTGTTAGTCAGCTGTCACGGGCTGCTTCCTGGGGGTGGAGGCCTGGTCGGGGACCGGGCCGCGGGGACACTAAAAAGCCCCGAAATCATCTCAAGATAACCTCAAGATAACCGCAGTCTTCCCGCTAATCAACAAGCGCCTATCCTGTTTACTCACATGGTCCACACCGACGTACTCCATAAAGGAGGCGAATCCTTCATTGAGCCAGAGGTCGGTCCACCAGTCAGGGGTGACCAGGTTGCCGAACCACTGGTGAGCCAGCTCATGAGCGACCACCACAGCCACCCGTTGCTTGTTGTACGCGGCCGACACCAGCGGGTCGTACAGCATGGCCGTCTCCCTGTCATCCGAGAGAAGAAATAATAAATAACACAGACAACAATAATGGTAACAAACGGGTCATATATATCACAATATAAACTCTAATGTTAAGTATTTGTAAGAACACAAACTCCCGGAAGTCTCAATTGACAACATGTAAAAATCTAAGCTTTTAATCGCGTCAAATATGCTCAATCAGTTGACACCCAGACGGGGAGAACCTGCTCGCAATGTGTAAGTTATGTGATGGATCTCAGCCGGACTATGTGATGGATCTCAGCCGGACTATGTTGCCAGAGTCAAAAACCTTGGGCTCCATGTCTCGCTGTATGGCCAGGTTAACCAGTCTAGCATTAATGTAGAGAGGAGCTCAGTACTCTCGACTGTGGCAGGATTCAATTCCAACTATGGCACAAATATCAGAATTTTAAAATGATTCATTTCGCATATAATAGATAATTATGCTGCACCCTTGCCTGCTTGCTTGCTCGCTCGCTCGCTTGCTTGCTCAGGTATCAGATCATTCCTGGAAGGCCAAACTAAGCCACGAGGATTGCCCTCGTGCTCCCATACCACCAAAATGTTCAATATGAGGAAGGAATTAAATATCCTAAGTGTCAGTGATCGTGGTACAAATTAAAGCATTAACTCCATATTCAATATCCCACGACAGCCACCCCAATCCTTAAGATATCCTTTAGCGAAGGTCAGAATCTAGGCAAAATTTATTACTAAAATTGTAATTTAAATTACAATGTATGACAACGTCGCATCCCTGCACCTTGAGAGATCACCACCCTTCCAATTTATGCCCAAGAGCCACTGATTTGAGTGGAGTCTTTATTGGGCGTCCTCCAGGTAATCAATGATTGGTTACCTGGAGAACGAGTATTATCTTTGCGAGTGACGGAGCCACGAATCACCAACTCTTCTTCCGATTTCAGAAGAAGAAGAAGAGGTTTCCAGTTCTTTTTCCAGAGGTTGCTTGGACACAGTGTCCTGCCATACCGTCGTTCACCCTTAAACCCTCGGGATATTTAACTTTTCCCGTCTCGCGAGTCTAAAATCACTGGTTCTATCACTTTAACAACAGCACCTGCTCTTGCTGCAATATACGGTTTTCCATTTAACTCCCGATTCCCTGCGACTGGACACCAAGGCTTCCTGCATCTACAGAAAAGTTACAGAAAATCTCACTCATTTTCCCGGCTGCTTCCTGAAGCTGTAATGCTTCCAGTACCATGCAATAGCATTATTTTTGTACCGTAAGCCAGACACCTGTTATCAGACTTGCCATCATGCTGTAGGAAGAATGTGGTTTGCAAGTACTATAATAATTAGAAAAATATGCAGGCGATGAGTCACAATAACGTGGCTAAAGTATGTTGACCAGACCACACACTAGAAGGTGAAGGGACGACGACGTTTCGGTCCGTCCTGGACCATTCTCAAGTCGATAGAAAAATATGGTACATAAAAATAGCTTAAATACTATGTCTAACCTGTAAGTGATTAGTCCCCAGTTCTCCATGGCTCCGGCAGAGAAGTCGGGAATGGCGATCATGTCTTGCTTAGGGAGAGGGTAAGGTACGTTGAAGTATTTCTCAAAGAAGGTGAGAATTTTGGGGCCTGTCTGGAGGGCGTAGTTTGCCTGCTGAATAGCAGATTGGCGAGCCTTCACTGTAAGGAAATGATGAAACTGATAACTATCAACAGAAAGCGCCAGAGCTATACAACACATGGAAGGGACATTAAAACAGGATAAGAGCTGGGATACGAGAAGAGAGAAGGAAAAGTGCCCAATCACTTTGACCATCCGGGATCACACGTGTGGGGTTCGAACACACTCCCACCCGGGTCACGGGTGTGGACGTGACCATGTGTCGACCCGCGTACAGTTGAAGGGTCTCGCCCAGCTGCTCAACTGTAACTTTGGT
Organism: Procambarus clarkii; assembly: GCF_040958095.1. Lineage (NCBI taxonomy): Eukaryota > Metazoa > Arthropoda > Malacostraca > Decapoda > Cambaridae > Procambarus > Procambarus clarkii. Next base: position 10,081,627 of record NC_091221.1, read on the forward strand.
CGATACATTTGAGATGATAAACAGTCACACCGAAACAGTCATTAAACTCTGATCATCACCTGAGCTAAGATAAGGAGAAATTTAGAAGCTGCCGCGGAGTTTGGACCATTGAGTTGATCCACTCCAACGTACACATTAAAAGGACAAATTGTCATATGATTCGTGCATTTATACATTAAACATTATATTAAACAGGGACAAATGTAACCCTCCAAAAGCCGACACTTGCGGTCCACTTAAAAGTTAACATTACAATTATCCAACACTACAGCAAGAGTCCTTAAACAGACTCCAAAGCACCAATTATGAACAACTTGGCGATTAATGGTTCTGGGTTTATGCCAGGGCGGGTCTTTACAGACTCAGCGCTTACTGTACTCCCCAGCATTGTTCGGTGGCCGGCCAGCAGTAATATCGGGTATCAAATACTTCTCATTAATTCATTTTCAATCAAGTGGTTATGAAATTTGCTTCTAAATCTATGTTGTGCATGTGCAGTTTTATTATTATTGCTAATCATTGCATGCACGCATATATTAACGTTTTTCCATTACACATTGTTGTGCTTTATGTTAATTTAAGCAATTTTTACATTATCAGCTACTTTTAGGAAGGCGCTACAATCACCTAATGTTAATATATTTTTATGTTACACGCTGGAGAGATCAGTACTCGCAGTAATCTGTATTTTCGTATCTTAAATACCTGGGAATGTTTTGTGTACATTATCCAGATATCACAGTACCAGATGATTTAGTCATGCATTTTACCTTATTGAATGGTGGGACATAGTTGAAACAATACTAGCAGCATCGCCTACCTCTGAAGAGGACGTGATCATTGTCGTTGGACTCCATATGAGCGAAGTCGGAGACGACGAAGGCGACGAGGTAGGTGGACATTGGCACGCTGGTGTTGAAGTGGTCCCATACCCACCCCTCCTGGCCCTCGCTGTCGAGCGAGAAACATTGTAAGTTTTGACAAGATTTTGGGTAAAATAAACTTGCAATGCTCGGTGTATAATTAGAACAAGTTTAAGAAGTGAACCATTCTTACACTGGCATTGTCTCAAACTTGGGCATGTTTGAAATGGAAGACATCGCGGTCTCCCTGGCCAGGAATACTTCGAACGTGGCCTTCATTGCGGGCTCATCAAAACATGGGAAAGCTCTTCGGGCATCCGTTGGCTGGAACTGTGTTACGGCAATCCACCTACAAAACAAGAGAGCAGAGTTGAGGTTATCATCGTCCCTAGAGTTAAATTGTATGCAAATGATAAAAGCAAAATCAATTAATGAAAGAATCGGCAATTCTTACTTCTCTTGCCCTTGGGCATCTTTGTACTGAGATCTGTAGAAACCTCTCAGCTGGTCATTGAGGTAACCAACGAAGTCCATAGCGAGAACGTACTTCTCGCCAGGCCGCAGCTCCTTGTTCAGAATGGCAGTGTAAAACTGTCGTTCATTGTCATACAAGTGTCTGGAGATCATTAGCCCGGGTCCGCTCCGACTGTCAGATGGTGTCAACTGTAAACATTGCAGTCGAATAGAAGAGCATTGTGGTTCGTAGATGTTACCTAGACTTAAGACCGCTCCTTTAAAAGTCTTTATAAGTCTGGCTTTTTGGTCATTAAATGTTACCACTTTAAGACTATGGAATGATAGATTACTCATTATGGTTTGGTTTTGATCAGCGATTTTATCCAGATATATCTTATGTTATTATTGTTAATATATTACCTTGATTGTGTTGTTCTTTGTAATTATGTCAGCAATATGGAGGGTGATGTTGGAGGTCGGCTCCACAACCTCCATCTCAACCTCCACGTGCCCCGTGATGCTAAAGTTGCCATTGATAAATGGTTGAAGCTTTACCATATAGTGGAGAGGCTTCAAGGCTCTGGGTAGCCTCACATTTATTTTCTCCTTAGCTGGCATGGCGGTAGATGTTACAACTGGAGGAGCAGTGGTGGTGGGCCGCTGCAGGAGGCATAACAGAATATTTAACAATATACTTCATAATTAATTGGATAAATTTAGATTTAGGAAAGACTTGGGTAAATACTGGTTCGGTAACAGGGTTGTTGATTTGTGGAACCAATTACCGCGCAACGTGGTGGAGGTGGGGTCCCTCGATTGTTTCAAGCGCGGGTTGGACATGTATATGAGTAGGATTGGGGGGTTATAGATAGGAGCTGCCTCGTATGGGCCAATAGGCCTTCTGCAGTTGCCTTTGTTCTTATGTTCTTATAACTAGAACATTGACACATTATTCAGATTTCATATGAACAACAGGTCGTAATCACTAAAGCAACGAAGGTACATTATTTTTCTTACTTTTTCTTGTCTTTCAGTAATAGTAAAGGTCGACAGAAAGCAAAAGTCAAACTTCATAATGATTTTTTTCCAATTCTGGTTTCTAATTTTTGTCCTTAAAAGAAGACTTGATACAGTATAAAACTATTTAAAGATCTAATGAACAAATCCACAAGGGCCGTGACGAGGATTCGAACCTGCGTCCGGGAGCGATCATACTACATCTTTAAAGATCTAGTCTGTATGCAAAGCTTAAAATAAGCAACACTGCACGGACATACTGAAGAGCCCCCCAGCTCGAGACTTAAATTATGCCAGGAAGACACTGGGAAAATCTTAGAACTCACCTGAAAACCACTCGCCGTAGTCTCTTTAATGTCCAGAGATTTTTGTTGGGGCTGCCTGACCTGCGGGGCGTAGTAGTAGACGAGGAGCCCCGTGGCCACGACCGAGCTGACGAAGAGCAGTCCCAGCAGGAAGGCCACGCCTCTCTTCACGTAGCAGCCGTTCCTCTTGCCGAAGGAGACGGAGGCGGCGGACTGGTTCATATCCATGGTTAATGCTTCTCTACTCTGACTGGCTGTCATTCTATTACATCACCAGCCTCACCTGTCACGCCACGAAACAAGCAAATATAAAATATGATGCTAAGTAATTCGGCACAATTGCTGCATAAAGGTAAGTGACTTTATCTTTTCAGTTAAAGAATTTAGAGCCATAAAAATATACAATGCATTTCTAGTTTTGCATACATGCTACGTTTATTATACATGGTATCTGACCAGCCTACGCCTCTTCAAATTTTCTAATAACATTTTAATATACAATTAAATTATTGGAAAACTTGCAAAATCAAAGTTCGCAGAGACCACGAAGACTGTAGTATTGAGTACAGCCGGCTCGCTACACATTTATTTATTTATATACAAGAAGGTACATTGGGTTTGTGAGAATACATAGCATAGTACAGTATTTACAATCTTGTAAAGCCACTAGTACGCGCAGCGTTTCGGGCAGAAACATTGTCTTCGAGAATCAAACAAACATTCGGACGTTGGTGGAGTCTCGGGCAAGGCCAAACGTTTGAACAACTTTACTTGCGCCCGATGCCTCTGTTCACCTCGCAGTAAGGACTAACCTGGTTCCTTCTTACCTCCTCGCAGTAAGAAGAAACAATAGTAGACTGTTGTCAGTAGCATCCTGTGGAAAGATCCGTCATAGCCAAGGTGGTCCTTTGCATGTCTAACAGACTTCCTCTTCCAGACAACAGGAAGCCATTTACGAAGAAAGATTACGCTGTGACATGAACGACTGGCATCTTTAAGCAGGCACCATGGTTGGTCATTAGAGGGAACCATCAAGCGTGTGACATGGATGGCTGGCGACTTTACAATACACTCTCCAGTTACTTCCTCGTTTAGAAGGCAGGGAAGTATTATTCAGCCCCCAGTGCTGAAGACTAAAAGAAATTCGTCAACTACAGTTCTAAATTATTGGATTTCAGGACTAACGTCTGCTACATCAGTGCCCGTCGGCCGGCACTGTCGCCTGCCAGGACAAGGTAAGTGTCCTTGTCTGACGCCAGGCCAGACAAGGTAAGTGAGAGGGGACAGTACGAGCAATGTATGGTTGAAGACACATCTGGGCTTGCAAGACGGCACGCCACTGCTAGAGGTGACTCGCGGGAGGACACGCTGACCAGAATTTTAAAAGGAATAATAAAGGACATTTTTTCCGTGAGTGATATGGTTGACAGGGATGCAACCCATAGGGATATATGAGGTGCGAGACTCCCAGATGTGGGTGTGACCACACGGCCCGAAATTGTGGGCATAGATGCAGGTGTGGGCAGTTGGTAGGTGGACCTTTGAGAGAGCGGGGAGGATGAACGTGTACCTCAAGGCTGTGGCGCGGAGTAAGTGCTGAGGGGAAGCCATTGTTGTCAGGGCCGACACTGCTATTATCTCTCCTGCACCTTTTCCGCCCCAAAATGTTTCATTTCCTTTTTTGTTCAGATACAAGCAGAACAAGCCAAGACCAATGCGACAGTCTATACAGTATACCTAGGTCATAAAAGTATTTGTGTGTACGTCTGATACCATACTACTTGTGAAGGAGGAAATGTATATGTTTATCTCAGAATGTTTGGTAATATGTTTATTGTTTGCGATGTGTGTATATGTATGTGTTAACACGATGTACTGAACGGGGTGAGAATAACTTGAGCTACCTCATCCCTTTGTGTGTATTTTACATCAATAAACTTATTTCAATGCGACAGTGTTTGAACAGAAAATACTTGCATTCATCCACATATTTCAATGGCATCCAATAGTCACAAATTCTCGACAGCTCAAATTTATTTTGTTAAAACCAGCCAATTAAAAATGTTGCATATACCATTCTTTCAAAACAGTTTAGACGCAACAATATATAATGAAAATGAGACAAAATGTGACGGCGTCCCTGGGGACTACGCAGCAAGTCCCTGGGGGGACGCAGCAAGTCCCTGGGGGACGCAGCAAGTCCTTGGGGGGACGCAGCAAGTCCCTGGGGGGACGCAGCAAGTCCCTGGGGGACGCAGCAAGCCCCTGGGGGGACGCAGCAAGCCCCTGGGGTTCCCACATGTGATGGGTGACAGGAAACAGTTCACACGAGAGCTCTGTCACCGTCAGTTGCCAACACAATCGTGTCCTCAGGTGTACACACTCAGCACCGGAATTGATGACTATATAAACGCCACCGCCATCCCCCTCCCTAGCAATGGCGTAAACAATAATGGTGCGAGAGAGGATACTTATTTAAAAATGTCCAAGAGGAAGCAAGGTCTAGCTCTTTCTCTGACGTTCTAATTCTTTGTCGAATCTAGTCTTGAAGCTGTGGATGGAAGAGGCTACCACATCATCCTCCAGTGCATTGTTAACCACCCGTACTGGGTACGAGCATTTCAAATTCAAGTAAGTTTATCGAGACAAGAAAAAAATACATCTCAAAGGGATAGAGTATCTTAGGCTATTTCTACCCCCCTGACGAGCATTTCATTACATTCCTTCGGCTCATTGCGGTTACAGCTTTCACCTGCGTCTTTTTTGTCCTACTTTCATCCCTGTTTGAAGAGGATATACTTGTCCAACTTGTCTATTCCTCTAGTTATCTTATGCTGTAATCGTATACACCCCCAAAGTTTCTTCTATCCTCTTGTGTTGTGAAATTTTGTTTCAGTAGCCTATTCTCTCATAGCTTAACCATATTAGCTCTGGCTCAAATCTTGTTACAAACTTTTGAACTTTTTTTCAAATTAGGTTCCATGCTTTAATGGAATATGCACCCGGTGCTGCATATTGTAGTATTAGTCGAACAAATGTTGTGTAGATTGCTGTGAAGGAGTCCTAATTAACATTTCTAAACGATGTGCTTATGTTTGCTAGAGTTCCATATGCTGCTTATATTACCCTGTTCGTAATGTGCCTTCTTGTGGTGGTTGACAAGATGCAAGAGGAATAGTTAAAGTAGAAAAGACAGCCTTATTTAACAGAAATAAACTAGGACAAGACGATACGGGTGGAAGCTGGAAACAAATGAGCAGGAGAAATTTAGGTAAATCTTTATACCCTACTTTCAATTTCTGTACGAGTGGATCAACAGCAGAATGCTACTAAAAGAATAAACGGAAATCTCTTCCTTCCACAACGTTAAGATCCGATTGGACGAAGAATCTGAACGTCAGGAAAGTTCAATTTTAACGCAACAGATATAAGAGATATGACTACATAGTTAACTTCATTAGATGCTCATATGAAAGGAGAAAATATAGAGGTATTAATAAGAGAGATGATGAAGGATAAAGCCAGGACATGTCAAAGGAGAATACGGATGAAGGAACAGAAGAAAAGCGAGGAAATAATGTAAGGAGACACGATTACAATCGGTGCACAAGAATAGGCAAGCCAAACAATGGAGATTGCAACACGAGATAACACAAGAAGATAACGAGCATGACCGTTCTATCGAGGTATCCATGTACATAACAGACAAGGGTCTGTTCACTCCTGTAATTTGCCAATGTCATCCTGTAATTTTTTGCACCCGTCATTGTATTTATTAGTCTTGACATCATCGGCAAACATCAACGTGTACGACCTCACTCCTTCCTGTAAGCTATTCACCTTAGTTAGGAACAACAGTGGCCCAAGGCGCAGGCCTTTGTGGACCTCAACTTTGTCACCTTCCTACAGCTCGACATTCTTCGTGACCACAGTCTGATCACCTATTACAGGCACAGGGACTAGAAGGTGGTAGGAGTCTGCACAAACAAAAATAACAAGGGAACCCCTCTCCCCCCTTTTCTATAGATTACAATACAATTGATACCAAAGTACTTTTCCTCATTTATTAGTCTTATTGGTATCTATTTGTCATTTTATTATTTTCACCACTATTCTATCTAGGAATATTCTGGTCATAGATGTATGTAAAATAGTAAGTACTAGCATTAATGAATATGTCGTCAAATCTAGACCAATGTCTTGGAGGTACCCCAAGGCCCACAAAATTAATCCGGCTCTGTCCAGGACCTTTTGGTTTCACAGTGTTTGGAGGAGAGGGCGGCGTGCTTCCTTAACACTAACTGGGAGAGAGGTCTGGGAGGGAGAGAGAGAGAGAGAGAAGAGGGACGTGTCTTGAATGGAGGTAGGGACTGCGCGGTTAGGACGGGGCTGGTGTGCTGGAAACAAATCTACCGTTCAGTTTTGGTCGCCAGTATGAACAAATTCACTGGAAAGTGTATAAAGATGGACGAATAGGTTCATCCTGGGAATCAAACGCATTATGAAGAGATTAAGTAAGCCTCGTTTACACTGTCTAGAAAGAGCATATGGGTGACATGATGGTCATAACAGTACAAGTGGATGGAACAAAGGGGAAGGTTAGTACAGTATATATACACAAAATAGAATACTAAACAATGGATACAAGATAAGCCAAGATTCAAAAAAGACCAGGGTAAATATCTACTTAGTTATCATCATTTCAAAAGTATAAGCATGCATAGACAGCCACAGGGATACAGCACGTATATATTTAATCCAAAACATACTAGCGCTGCCACGCATCGCAATCCTCCCATTACTTTTAAAAACAAAAATATTGACAGTCACACCGGTCAAAGTCCCAAAGGTACTGTAAACACCCCTTTCATAAGGTTTTCTAGGGATACCTAGTGGTACCCACGAGGTTTATCCCTTACTTGGTTTACTTTAGGCTTACCATGAGCTACGGGAAGGGAAAGCTCCCAGAATCCTAATAGGAGTCAGAACCACCCACACCCCCATTCCCTATCATATTAGTGAAACTCCAAGAAAACGATAAAATTGCATCAACAAAAACACAAATTCTAACCAACACCCTTCCTCCTACAGCCAATCCTCGCACGGGGTCCCTTGAATGTCTAGATCCTCTCCACCAGCTCTTCACGAGAGATCTCTACATCCTCATCTGGGAAAAAAAATGATTCCAAACACAGCGAGAGTCACGTCTCAGACACAAGGACAAAAATTGTTTGATACAAACTCACAAAGAACGTCGCATTACGAACGTATGCGTTACCTAAGGCCAAAAATTGATCTAGAAAAATGGAAGCAGCTCACGAAAGCGACGTTACTGACCCGTTTTCTGTTTTGGGTTCCCTGGTAGGTTAGGAGGACATTTAAATTTGACCATTTCCTTGACGGTGGACACACAGTACTGCTCTTGTGCCAGGTAAGTTACGGGCTCACCATAGCCCGTGCTACTTGGAACTTGTTTCGAGTAGCTGAATCTATAACAACAACATTGACGTTGGAAAACCTTAGGACAGGCTGCTGACATACATGGCCGGACACCCTGCGTCGTCAAAAGTACTCTTCTAATAGCCCCTCAAACATTGGAAACAAAAGCACACAACTAAACGTGCAAGCAAACAAAGACACCCGACGTTGTTGTTCTTATAGATTCAGCTACTCGGATCAAGTTCCAAGTAGCACGGGCTATGGTGATCCCGTAACTTACCTGGCACAGGAGCGAGGCAAGAAGCACGGCTATGGTGAGCCTCGTGGACGGGAGATGTCTCCCCCGACACCCGACGCTTGGTGACTGACTATGTAGACAGAACGTCACGTGCTTGTATTAAACAATACATTCCTTACTACCCCCCCCCCCCCCCCTCATCAATTCAGGCATTATGGCTACACGACATCCAACCACCGAGCGAGGAACAAGGAGAGAGAGGGGACGCATTATTTTAGGTATCATACGAACAGGAAACATCCCCATGGCATTACACAACGCTTCATGGTCACCGAGACATCTGCGCCACTTACATCCGCCTTAACAAGCCTCTTCAATGACACTAATTATAGCACCAGTTACTTTGAAGAGAGATCTACATTTCTTCATAAGAGCATCAGTTACCAAGACAAGACAGCCACATCTATACTTTAAAGAAAAAAATACATTCTCGCCACCCCCCCTCACCCTCGGACTTCAAAACAAGCTTCAATGCAGGCTCAGAAAGGCGATGTTTACCAACAGAGAAGATAAACAGTGTTATATAACCGAGCCTCTCACTGCCTCTGATCACTTCCCCAGTTACTTACTGCCTCTAATCACTCTCCAGTTACACAACACCTCTCAACACCCCAGTCTAATCTAAACTACGCCACACATGCCTCACAACATAGCAAACTGACAGTCAAACTAATCATTGATGAAAGTATCCAAGACATGAAAGAATAACGTGGCTGAAGTATGTTGATCAGACCACACTTTTTTTGTATTATTATTTTCTACCACAGACGTGGCCACACATTTACAATGCTAACCAGCATATATACATTTTCTTCTGTCCTCCATGGACAGGGTGAGAGATTTGTCAAACATACAGTTCAAAGATTTATTGAACAACCACAGAAGGTGATCGTAGTGCTTTTAAAATGTTAGGCTCAGCTACATACGACCACACACTAGAAGGTGAAGGGACGACGACGTTTCCGCTTCACAATCGACTCGAGAATGGTCCAGGACGGACCGAAACGTCGTCGTCCCTTCACCTTCTAGTGTGTGGTCTGGTCAACATGCAACAACAACAAGGGGAAGACACCCAGACTTGCAACAACAGCTGGCCGGACATTAATGCCGAAAACGGCATAAAACTCTCCACATTCACCCCTTGCATCATATTCTAACGCACGAGCATCATCTCCTCTTACTGAACACTATATTTTTCACGTTATCGACACCAACGCAAACACTGCGGTTGTTTATAGAATTGAACAACAATCGGCGCAATATTTACCCTAATTCTGTTTAATGATTATGAGCTCCGGTAGGCTATGTGGGTAGCCTAGGGTCTAACGCTTCTAATTAAGCAAAATCGCTGCATATTTTACAGTGGTGATTGAGAGGACGGGGTAACCTCATACACAAGAAAACAACAATTAAAGGCATCAGCAGACGAGGAAATCGACTCGACCATTCTCTGGCTGTTCTCAATCGACTTGAGAATGGTCCAGGACGGACTGAAACGTCGTCGGCCCTTCACTTTCTAGTGTGTGGTCTGGTCAACAATTAAAGGCATCACTTGTTATTTCAACACTTCACAGTGATCAAAACATCACGGACTAGCAGACGTCACACACACCAAGAAACACATCAATCAATTGCAAAAGGTGCAAAGACGTGCAACTAAATGGCTTCCGGAACTGAAATACAAGAGCTATAAAGAGAGGTTAAAGGTGAAGTCCCCATGGCGCAGTGGTAAAGCACTCGCCTGACGCATCGCAAGCGTTTCGGCATGGGTTCGTATCCTGGCTGGAGAGGATTGACTGGGTGCTAATTCTCAACTGTAGCCTCTGTTCACCCAGCAGTGAATGGGTACCTGGTGGTTCGACGATTTGGCGGGTAGTATTTTGGGAAAAATTAAGATTAAATACCTGCCCGAAACGCTATACGTTCAAGAATGTAAGAATTCTTATGTAAATAGAAAATAAACAGTGTTATATATACCAATGCTAGAAGACAGGAGATGATTATGATCACTACATACAAAATAGTAAACAAAATTTGACAAAACTTATCAAAGAAGAAACAAGATGTCACCGACTTCAGCTGAGGAAACAAAGCTGCCGAGAAAAAAATAGAAAGTTCTTTCCCCCCTTCCCCCCCCCCCCCAAGAGTGGTAGACAGTTGGAGCAAGTTCTGCGAGAAAGCTGTGGATACCAAATCCGTTAGAAGTTTCAAAGCGTCATATGACAGTACTGTGAAGACGGGAAACCACGAGTGTAATGAACAAATCCACAAGGGCCGTGACGAGGATTCGAACCTGCCTCCGGGAGCATCCCAGACGCTGCCTTAATCGACTGAGCTACGACATGGTCAAAAAGAGTTGAAATCGAAGTTCTACTGAACTTACTGGATCCTGCAGCCTCTCCGAGACACAAACCAGGGTTTTACACACCTACCCCATGCACTCGAGCCATGTAAATAGGACTAGTGTAATGTAGTGTAGTGGAGTGTAAGTCTCGTTCTTTAACTACACTTTGACAATTACCCCCTCAGCATAAAGCACTCAATATACTAACAAACTACATCCACATCAGCCACAAGCATCTCAAGACAGCACACACTACAAAAGATGACTTGTAAAAGCCTTCGACACTGGCATGACTGAGTGAATACCTTTCGATGATGAATTCGAGGCTAAGCGTCCCCCGCGGCCCGGTCCTCGACCATACCTCCTAAAATACCCGACTAGAGTACAAATTATGCAACAACTTTACCCAAAAAAACAACTCTTAAATTGCCTAGTTTAATTAATCTTAAATTACTACAACACACCGACTACTTCGACCTCAGTGCTGAAGTTCCCCCCCCCCCACCCCTCCCTCAGTGGGCAAAACACGTAATGATAGAGAACTTAACCATATCACGCGCATCATTGACAACTATATAATAATTATATTAATTATAGTATAAAAATAACAAAAACGCGAAAAAAACACATACTAGCAACCAAAACAAACAAAACTACAATGCAACCAACTCAAAAGTCAGATGTGTGTATGTAAACACCTGCCGGCAAGACTTGGCCACCAGCGAGGCTCAACATCAGAGCCGGACCTGCAAACCATTACCATACAAGGAAACTCAAGGCCAACAAACAGACAGATTAACAACACGCCCCACCAAGAATATATGCACCGAGAGGTGTACCCCTCTGTGTTATGTACTTTAGTCCTAGACTATGTCGTGGCTAATGTACACATGCTGGCTGGTCAGTAAGGAATTGTACTGGCCTTTATAACCCTCCAGAGGTTGGTAGGCCTTAATCCCATCATCAAACTATGCCATTCGAAGGCTTAGAAACACAGCTTCTTCAGCGCGAGTGAGACCCGCCTTCACAACCCAATTACATGCACTAACATTATGCCCAAACATGCCTCTACCTGGGTATATGGATCTGATCACGAGTGTGTGGGGAGCTATTGCTAGGCTACCACAGCAAGACCTAGTGATGATGAGGTCTTCAGTCTCAGCCCTCAACCTTCTGAGTGCTTCAATGAAGGAGACCACATACACGCTACCAGTTAAGCAACACGTTACTGTAATACTGTAACATTTCCCCTTGTTCTCTTTCCCCACTATACCCCCAACCAATTTCCGCCTTTGCGCTTACTCAAATTTCTTGTGAGCAGCAATCGGAGGTCTTCACCTCAAGAATCACAGAGCAGCAACTGAAGTAGCAACTATTGGCACTGGCCGGCCGCTCCACAGTCATAACCAGAATACTTTCTCAAAAACACTCTTACTCGGCCTCACCCCCTTCCTTCGACACTCCACCCCCTCCCTCTCTCTCTCAATACAGGAACACAATCCTACCCCCTAAAATAACACACACACGAGCCTTGCCTTCCCTGCTCACACACACAATGTACACTCCCCAAATCCACGTCCACCAAGCTCTATTAATCCTGGCCAGGGCTAGGCTTTAGAGGCAAGGGAAGGACGGGGTAGGGCAGGATGAAGGGGGGGGGGAGGAAGGACGAGGAGGGGCAAGAACCGGTTACAAAAAGCAGAATTTTCCTAGTACAGTTTTTGTTCACACTGTTTCTGGAACTCACCTTTTCCACTCTTTGGGAGCCGGTAAGTTAATCTGTTCATTTGTGAGTTATTTATATCTACTTCGTAAATCTGTTTTGTGTTCATTTCTCTCGTTATCGCCGTTTCTTGCCCTCGCTGCCACTTTCTTAAATTTAGTAATACTGTCCCTTCTCTGCCAATCACTAGAGACAAAATTATTAGGCCTAGCACGATCCCCTAGGCTAACATCTATTTAACTTCCCGGGGTACCTATTTACTGCTAGGTGAACGGAGGCATAAGCCGAAAGGAAATTGCTCAAACGCTTGTGTTCTACTGTGGGATTCGAACCTAGGATCTTTCAATTGAACTCTGACGCGCGCGCGTGAGAGAGTGCACGTAAGAGAATGCTCAAACGCCCCCCCCCCCAATACTCGCGCGCACTCACACTGAGAATTAGGGGGGGGGTATGAACCGAGATGGTGGGGGGGAGAACTAATGAAGGAAGGAGGGGGTTTCCAGGTCAGGTTTCTTAGAACACAATGGGAAAATTTGTCCTTTGAAATATCTCTTAAATTATGGAATACACAAGTGATTGCAAGGACGCCGAGAACACATTTGACCCCTCCCCTCCATATGACTTAGAGGCACAAGACGTAGCGTATGACGTAGAGGCACAAGACGTTGCGTATGACGTAGAGGCACAAGACGTAGCGTATGACGTAGAGGCACAAGACGTAGCGTATGACGTAGAGGCACAAGACGTAGCGTATGACGTAGAGGCACAAGACGTAGCGTATGACGTAGAGGCACAAGACGTAGCGTATGACGTAGAGGCACAAGACGTTGCGTATGACGTAGAGGCACAAGACGTTGCGTATGACGTAGAGGCACAAGACGTTGCGTATGACGTAGAGGCACAAGACGTTGCGTATGACGTAGAGGCACAAGACGTAGCGTATGACGTAGAGGCACAAGACGTAGCGTATGACGTAGAGGCACAAGACGTAGCGTATGACGTAGAGGCACAAGACGTAGCGTATGACGTAGAGGCACAAGACGTAGCGTATGACGTAGAGGCACAAGACGTAGCTTATGACGTAGAGGCACAAGACGTTGCGTATGACGTAGAGGCACAAGACGTAGCGTATGACGTAGAGGCACAAGACGTAGCGTATGACGTAGAGGCACAAGACGTAGCGTATGACGTAGAGGCACAAGGCTACCTAATGGGATGGCTGGATACAAAGAGGGGCAAGAGGTCATGGTAAACCAATAGAGTAAATCAGAGAAACTGCTATTTTAAGAGAAAATGAATGTGCAAGAAACAGAAAACCAGTGAAGCAATTTGGAAGTGATGCATCATTCAAAGCCTATCCAAAATTCCTGCACAGCCACACAAGGTCAACTCTGCGAATAAACAGGTAATCAGAAAATTTAGACAAAAACCAAGTATGCAAAATACTAAACTAGAGATTCCATGGAGTATTTAGATGTGACAGTAAAATTCAAGTAAAGAATTTTACCAGTGAGTGAGCAAAATAAAGGTGTCAATGATGTTTGCGTAGCCTTCAGGAGAAAGTCATAAGTGCTACCTCCTCGTTGTGTTCCCTGGGGCACGCCAACCATTCAAGCAACACAATAATTGTTGATAATCTGGGGCCAGATTCACAAAGCAGTTACGCAAGCACTTGCGAACCTGTCCATCTTTCCTCAATCTTTTGGCGGCTTTGTTTACAATTATTAAACGGTTAATGAGCTCCGAAGCACCAGGAGGCTGTTTATAACAATATCAACAGTTGATTGGGAAGTTTTCATGCTTGTAAACTGTTTAATAAACGTAACCAAAGCCGTCAATGATTGAGGAAAGATGTACACGTTCGTAAGTACTTGCGTAACTGCTTCGTGAATCTGGACTGTTGTTGTTATAGATTCAGCTACTCGGAACAATTTCCAAGTAGCACGGGCTATGGTGAGCCCGTAACTTACCTGGCACAGAAGTGGGGCAAGTAGCACGGGCTATGGTGAGCCGTAGTGGACTTACCTGGCACAGGAGCGGTCCTGTCCAATCTGGGCCCTGAATAACAATAATATATTCTGTAGTCGCTATACGTAACCACCCTGAGACTACCACCACCACCACACACCTACACTGAGCCAGGTGAGGTGGTCAAAGTAATTCTAATGAGAAAACACTCTTTTTAGACTCTGCTACTCTTAACAAAAAGTTCCAAGTAGCATTTGGAACTATGGTGAGCCCGTAGTGGACTTACCTGGCACAGGAGCGGGGCTGTAACCAAGAAAACAGTAAGCCAATACGACTATATAACACTTGGAAGGGATACAAGGATAAGGATCAGGTCAAGGATAGTTTCCAAACATATAAACAGCTTATTAATAAGCTCAAGGGAAAACAGGAAAATCGTCTTGTTGGCAGTCTTGCAAGAAACGGACCGTATGACGTCAATAGGAAAAGTGTTTACATTTTATGAACCTGTGGATAGCGACGGTTTATATTAAGTTAGATCGAGGCCGGCAATGCGAGGCTAAAAAGACTTTTTTTAGAGGCATGTCTAGCGAGGTTTCAATAGCATAGGACTCTTTCCCCAACTACTTGGGCTGGACGACAGAGCGACGGTCTCGCTTCATGCAGGTCGGCGTTCAATCCCCGACCGTCCAAGTGGTTGGGTACTATTCTTCCCCCCCCCCCCCGTCCCATCCCAAATTCTTATCCTAACCCCTTCCCGGTACTATATAGTCGAATTGACTTTGCGTTTTCCCTGATAATTCCCACCCCTTCCCCATAGGAACATATGGGCGAGGCAGGATAACACAAGGACCGTCTTTCCCAGACACACACACAGCCGAGGCAAGATTACCATTTTGTGTTTTCATAAATCACAAAGGCGAGGAGCAAGACTGGGTACTTATACCTTATACTTATAAGGCAAGGTGGCTGCTCCTGTCACGGTCAATCAAATGGAAACCCTTCATCCCCCACACTGCCCGACGGCTGGCACAATGTGTTACATTGTAAGCGTCCAACAACATTACAAAAAGAGAAGAATTAAATGCGCATGCACACCGAGAACCCTTGTATAGCTCTGGCCAAAAGATAACATAAAACCTATTGGCAAAATGTTCTAGATACCTGGGTATAAATCTTTCTGTAAATATCGCATCCAGAAAAAAAGTTGCAGTGGAAAATACAGCATCAAGACTATATACGGTCAGTCACGCAGCTACTAAAGTGTCTTGTGAGCCTCTTGTTGAATCACTTTTGATATAAAACATTATCGATACGCATTTGTGTAAATGATTGTATATGTACATGTGTATATAACATTAACAATTGTGTAACACGGTTCAATAGATTGTCACTTAGCTAAACGAACTATGGGGTTCAGTTCCTGAACCGATTATGTGCCTCTGTAACCCTTTCCACCACCGCCCACCGAATGGGTATGGGGTGAATAATAAAGAAAAATTGAATTAAAGGTTATTTTTCCTCATACGTTGTCTTCGCCTTACAATAATGTTACCATTTTTAATAAATCAAAATAATTGGGAAGAGTAGAACACTGCAATCTTATGACGAATTGAAGTAAATTATAATAGGCTATAAAAACAATTTTATAGGATTAAGGAGAACTTTAACTGTGTCGTATAATTTTTTTTATATACATAACTGCTTCTCATGACAGACTAATTAATCCGCCATGTGGGATAACAAATTTCAAAAGGTGTAGCCATGACAGCTGGATTTACATTAAACATCAGTCGGTATCGAAAACACTTGTGGCGAAATGAATTTCGAGGACGGTAAATTGGACAAGATAAATAGACAGTAGTAATGTTAATTTGTTCACATTCAATAACACTCGAGGGATTATGTCCAAAAATAAAATGCTGGCTATGGATAAATTTCAACAAGATAAAATAATAATAAGAAAACAAATAAGATTAACGTAGACCTCTAAGCAGCTGACAGAACTTTTAGGACGAGAAATTAGTTCTTAAGAGATGTAATCAGTCACCTGAACGACCCTGGTGCCTCAAGGCTCATTACGTCTCCACTCTCTTAAGAGCAGGAAAATCTCACGCAATTAGGATTAAAAAAAAAACATTAAAATCCTCATATACATTTGATGACTGGGAGGGATGGGTGTAAGGCAGGCGAGAGAACAAAATGCTATGAATATCGTAGGTCATCACTATTTCGAGACCTGGGAGTTTTTTTTTCCTTTTAGAAGAAAATATAACTATTTTTTGTCTGGCACAGGCAACCTGTGTATGTTTGGATTATATCAAGGTCACCACCCCCCCTCCCCGACGCAACCCTACAACAGTTTACTAACTCCCGGGCTGAAATGTATATGTTTATCTCTCAGAATGTTTGGTAATACGTTTATTGTTTGTGATGTGTGTATATGTATGTATTAACACGATGTACTGAACGGGGTGAGAATAGCTTGAGCTACCTCATCCCTTTGTGTGTATTTTACGTCGATAAACTATTTACTGCGAGGTGAACAGAGGCTTTGGGTGAAAGGAAATGTGGCCAACTATTTCTGTCCAGGCCGAAATTCGAACCCGGGATTCCCGATTGCGAGTCGAGAACAAACCCCAACAGGCTACAGTAATGTTAAAACAAGAATGCGAAATTTATAGAACGCCAAATACAGAGGCAAACGAAGAAATCCTTCAGAAAGTGGGCATTAGTGGTCATTTTAAATACACAAACACTATCAAACTGCGAGTAGCCATACCAACATTACTGGGCTACACTATTATTAGAAATCTATTACAAAACAGTAAACCAAACTGACTAACACTTGGTCAGATCGAATAATTAACCAAACACATTTGAAAACAAGCTTTATTTGGTGTTGGGCTTCAGGCTTATCAACCTCTCAAGGATTAATGCCACCAGAATAGGAATAGCCTACTAACCATATACATTAGTCCTGAACAGTGTTCAAGAATAAAATAAACTTTCAGTGTATATACACACAGAAAATGGGTACACCTTTGCGTATAAACTAGAGTCTGAACAAATACCATCGTTAAGAAACCAACTCTGAAGAAAAAAATCAAAGAAATTGATTTAGCGCTGAAGAAATTCAAAAAGATAACCTACAAATTCATTTCACTTCAGGAAGAGAATCTGAGAGACTCCACTACACATATATAATAAATATATATATATGCAAGGAACTTAAAAGATGTAATACAACCGGGATGTTGGCACAATACAGGTTCGAGAAATGGCTGTACAAGTGTGTATATATAATATATATAATCTAGATGGGGAACTAGGCTGTGCCCGAGTTTCTCCTTCCCACCCTCCATCTTTCTTTCCCTCTCCTCCCCTTTTCGGAAAATGTAATATTATGAAGCACCGAAAGCTTATTGAAACTACGTAAAACGCCTTTTATTTCGGACCTCGCGAAAACCAGATGCCGATATTTCTAAAAAGGTGGTACTGGAGCCGACCCCTAACTGGCCTGTGATTTCCCCCTCCCTCCCCTGTGTCATCTTGGAAAGTTGTGAGAGGGGTCAGCCTTTAGTATCTGGTCTCCTACTTCGAACAAATCTTCTACTCTATATAGATTAGTGAGATTGTAACATTAAAATGTTTAGAAAGAGTAATGATTCCTCACTGATGGAAATGAGCGTATAGTTGTGTTAACTCCTGTTAACTGCAGCAGCAACCACCCCACGACTCATCGTCCCTGTAAACCACACACACCTTCCATACAAATCACTCACGAATACACAGTCAATCTGCCCGAGAATGTATGTAGGCTAAGACTAAAGGTGGCAACACCCTGTATACATTATAAGAACGAAAAAAAATGGTAAAACAAATTCCTTTCACTTTGGCCTGAGTAAGCTTGTGGAACCTGATCAAGTGGCCTGGATCAGACAAGGACACTTGTCAACCCTCCAGGGTCAAGGCGGAGAGCGCTTTCTAGCTCAGTTGGCCCTCTACCCTCCCTGGGTACGAGGGCCCGGCCTTGACTCCGTGGAGTGGTCCTGACACGAGCACACCCACACAAGAGAGAGTTGTACTTTCCTATCAGTGTGTGTAATTCTATCAAAGAATTTTAAGTTGGTCAAAGAACCTTGGATTGCCTACAAGCAACTTGAGAACAATAGACGAAGTACTTAAACAAAACTTTGTAGACACGAGAAGATGAAATCGACACTATAGCGGTTCCATCTATCATACTAACATACAAAACGAACCACACGTCTATGGATCATCCAGTACAATCACCTTCTGTGGTTGTTCAATAAATCTCTGAACTGCATGTTTGACAAATCTCTCACCCTGTCCATGGAGGACAGAAGAAAATGTATATATGCTGCTTAGCATTGGAAATGTGTGGCCACGTCTGTGGTAGAAAATAATAATAATAAATACAAATCAGCAATCTCCTAGATTACGGCCATGATTTGAGGAAGAAAACTGAGGAGTCACATGATACATGGGATGTGTCCGACCTCGTCTGTCTCCTAGGTGTTGGTGACCGATTATTACATTTGCTGGTTGCAAGATATTTTTGCTTGACCACGTCCTGGGACACACAGAGAGAGGCTGGGAACCATGCACTTGGGTCCGTGTCTTTAAACTCCTGCAGCTTATTTTAGCAATAAGATTATATACCAGACCTTCACCTACTTTCCATATATAGCTCCGAGACACACACTTAAGAGTCCACAGCCTCAGATGTCGAAATGCATTGTTTATAAAGGTCTTCGTATTGTTTTCTTACTAGTATCTCTCGTGGAAAGTTTTCATAATCAAATGTAACATTTGATCGAAAAAAATGTAGTTGTGGTCTAGCATCTTTGAAGGCATCCTAGCAATCTTCAATTTAACAATTTAAAACTATGCTGTAGCAGCAATATGAATGCCAAAACATTCAAAATTAGCGAATATTGTAATTGTTAAATATTTAATTATTACATGTGTGAAAATATAACTTGTGGTAAATGTGATTGTACAAATCTGTGATGCAGAGCGCTCGTGTTCCGTATGTTGTGTGGTGGAACCGCGCACTAACATCGCTGCTCAACACCTCACTGCATTACCCAGATTATGGAAAAGTGAATATAACTCGTCAGTAAAGATGTTATAATACAAATTTGTCCTCTTTAGTTTGAGTTACTCGGCTGACATTTATTAGCACAAAATACTTCATATGCATTTATGAATGTTATTTTGTTAAAGGATCGAAGAGGCCAAAGTAGAGTTGATTTCATATAAATGTTTCATATAGTGTTAGTTACATATAAAAAAAAAATACAAATCTTCACAGGTTATTGCTCCTGTTTTCACAGCAGCTGTAGACGCCAGTGGGGCAAATGTGTGAACTGAAACATTATTTCGTGGTTAAAAAAAATAAACCATCCGGTTCATCATGATTACGGGCCGGAGTATTGTGTAGAGCCAGCGAGGTGGTCCGGGTCTGGCTCCTCCCTCATTGTTAAGTCTCATCATGTCGAGGGTTCCAAGGTTACGTCTATACGAAGCAAGTCAATTAGTAACAGACCATCTGATCCAATCGAGACTTAATGCGATGGCTTAGGCTCAGTGAAGCACAATGCCCAGGAACAGATTCAAAGAAAAATATTAATTCATATTTACAAATTAATAACAATTTACAGCTTTTAATTACTTCTGATCAGATGGTCACATAACACGGGCGTTTCCACCTCATTGACTGAAATCGTTGGAAAACTATTCTAAAACTTTGGTTACACGTTGAACATAGCTAAGCAATATTTATGTACTTTTCAGATTCAGGATTGTCATTTCTTTACACAGGTGGTTACAGGATCATACGACTTCCGACTACTGTTAGCAGGCTGCGAGCTTTCCCTTCCCACAGTTCATGGCAAGATTTGCCCCCACTAATTTTCCTTGGAACACGACCCGCCACTCTGTTAAGAAGCAGGTACCCAATTATTGATGGGTGATAACTCACCCCACTTATTCACTCTTCTCTCCCACTTGTCGAATTTCTAAATGTGGTCGGGGACATCTTTTTCCTCCGCCTTTGTAACACACTGCAAGCCAATCACGGCTACCACACAGTTTCCAAAATAGGACGAATTTAGGTCATTTATTATGACGAATAAATGTTAAATGTTAAGCAGACTATCTTAATATACGCATAGACCAACCACAAGTCTTCATGAGCTATACTGACGAGTTTGTTACACTGATGCTAACCTGGTTCCCACGCGTTATGTTGAAGCTCCGCACGCAGGGATGGGTTCCCGCTCCGTCACCTCGAGGTCCACCCCCTTCCTCCAGGCCACCACATAATTCCCGTAACAGGTACAGCCTGTACCTCCACCACGCCCCCTTCCCCCGGTACCACCTTTAGCCCCTTCACACGTCAAGCAGACGTGTGAAGGGGCCCCACAGTCTCCCAGGTGGCCCAGACTGTGGGCCACCTAGGAGACCACCCAGCTAGGTGTAGCATCACCTCCCAGACTGTGGGCCACCTAGGAGACCATCCAGCTAGGTGTAGCATCACCTCCCAGACTGTGGGCCACCTGGAGACCATCCAGCTAGGTATAGCTTCACCTCCCAAACTGTGGGCCACCTAGGAGACCATCCAGCTAGGTGTAGCATCACCTCCCAGACCGTGGGCCACCTAGGAGACCATCCAGCTAGGTGTAGCATCACCTCCCAGACTGTGGGCCACCTGGGAGACCATCCAGCTAGGTGTAGCATCACCTCCCAGACTGTGGGCCACCTAGGAGACCATCCAGCTAGGTGTAGCATCACCTCCCAGACTGTGGGCCACCTAGGAGACCACCCAGCTAGGTGTAGCATCACCTCCCAGACTGTGGGCCACCTGGGAGACCATCCAGCTAGGTGTAGCATCACCTCCCAGACTGTGGGCCACCTAGGAGACCATCCAGCTAGGTGTAGCATTACCTCCCAGACTGTGGGCCACCTAGGAGACCATCCAGCTAGGTGTAGCATCACCTCCCATCCAGCAGGGTGTGGTATCACTCGCAATAGAGTGGCCCGCCTGGACAGGTTCCGAGTTTGCCTTGTTGCTCGTGTATCATGCAAGCAGACAACAGCGGCCAGCCAGCCTCCCCATCCTCTCCTGCAGGTAACTGTGCTTCAGCGGTCTATTATTTCCACCGCTATACCCCCAAGAGTATGTAACCATATTTCCCCACGTTATATGTATACAGTTATATATATATATATATATATATATATATATATATATATATATATATATATATATATATATATATATATATATATATATATATATATATATATATATATATATATATATATATATATATATATATAATGAGCTACCGCGCTTTTACCCGTAATTATTTTACGACAATGAATTGTATAGGTAAATGACAGCACATGGCGTGTTTACAATAATCTCATTACCACAAGCAACGCTTTTTTTATCCTTTCGACGTAAAGCAAAAATAACACGATTAACAGCCTAATAATACTAAAAAAGTTTGACAGTCACTACAAAACCATCCAGTCTGGTCAAGTCAGTCACACATTTAGTTTACCACATCAACATCCTTAGAGTAGAGTAGGCTTGTATCCCTATATCTTCATTAATGTCTTAACAGGCTCACTCACACACACAGTGTGTTCAGTTCCTACCCTCGCAAGACGAAGCGTGTGAGCTTCAGCCTCACCGGCGTACAGTCCGCGGTTCGAGTCTCCTACAGCCCATGAGAATGGGAAGGTAGGCTCACTAAAGTTGCGATGCCAGAAGTCGACATTATCAGTATGCTGCCACATTTATCGTGATAGATGTCACAGTAATGCATGTCAGACCTTCCTCGCCGGGTTTCACAAACCCCTAACCTACCGGAGAGAGGCGTTACAACCTTCCTATTTGGCCCACAATGTTCCTCTGCAACTTTTGCGGGCTAAGTAACGTAAGATGTGTCATACTGGTTGTGTAAGGAGCTCCTCATGCTCTCCTCAGTATAATTACTACGCTTCACTTAAATTCTTCAATCACTTTCAAGAGAAACTATCAGCGAACAGTTAGCGTCGAAACCTGTGGCCATTGACTCGAGATAATTGGGACTATCAAAACTTCCGGCTGATAAAAAGTACAACTTCTTAATGTACCTTAACAAAATCGCACATTGATTCAAATCGCACGTGAATGTAACATTTTTAAAACAAATTAATCGTACAATTCATTGATATCCGATGCACCTCGTACATAGTACACAGCACTGTGCAAGCGTCCAGTGGGACTATTTAACATGTACACATACACACATATGGAATGCATTAGGCAGTGATGTGGTGGAGGCTGACTCCATACACAGTTTCAAATGTAGATATGATAGAGCCCAATAGGCTAAGGAACCTGTACACCTGTTGATTGACGGTTGAGAGGCGGGACCAAAGAGCCAGAGCGCAACCCCCGCAAGCACAAATTATACACACCAGAAGGCCTATTGGGCCACACGAGGCACACACACCAGCAGGAAAACACTCCTCACCTTGTTGGCGACTTCGCAGCACCACCAGCGGAGGACTGACTGACACACACACACACTGTACCCTCCACCTGGCCTCCACCGACCCTCATCACAGCTGCCAACTATTCTTTAAGTACTCAGTTTATATATAACACTCGGTATTTGACTCCACCTGGCTTTTGAAATGGATTATTGCTGCCTAAATAACGCCGTATTTAATATAATAGAACACCAAGTTTGAGCACAGAGAGCCGGTTTGTGGCATGTAGCGAGAGTGGTAATGTGGACGCCCGCGGCGCTTGCATTACCTGTTTGTTCCCAGGTATACAATTTCACACACACCCAAGACATATTGCCTCCACATTCTCTGATATTTTGTTTAAACTAGAAAAAGTGCATACTCATATGTACTATATATATATTTATATATTATATGTATTTACTATATATTATATATATACCTGTACATATTTTATGTGTATTATTTTTTTACCTCCACGCAGGGAGTTTTTTGTCATGTTCGAGGTTAGAATGACTATGCAACATGGGTATGTGCAAATAACTTTCTCAAGCCTCAGGTAATTTACAGCTCTCAACAATAACCTAATGAGTTTGCAGAAACGACTTCGAGTACTAGGAGAGGACTCGTGGGTGGTAGAAAAACGTTATTGAAGAGGAAAAAACAAGAAACACCTTCACATGGAGAAGTGATGACCGCGCCTGACCAAGATGTGTGCAGACCAAGCCCTGGCTCATACTGACACAAACATGCGTGTATGCACACGTGTTAAAAACGAACACACACACACATACCCACAAGTGCACCCCACAAGTGCTAGGAGACCAAAACGGTCAGTAGTTTCAAAGCGTTATTCGACAAAGAGTGCTGGGAAGACGGGACACCACCAGCGTAGCTTTTATCCTATAACTACACTATAGTAATTACACTTAGGGAATTACACCCACAAGCTCACACAAGCAAGAGTACACCTACAAGCAACACACGTACATTCAGAGATTCCGAGTGCTCACCTCGTCTTAATTCAAGTCTGGAGCTCATCATTTTTTTAAATAATGTACAGTGGAACCAAGCCTTCAGTTGAGCAACTCGACCACCTCGACACAACCGCTTGTGCAATGGTTACAGAGGTAATTATCTGAGTGTTATTGTCTAGTATGTCGCTAAGGTTTATAAGGTTTTAAGGAATGCATTTAACAATTTAAACTAAAATTGCATAAAACAACAGTTTCATGTTATTTTATGCAGTTTTATGTAAGATGCAGTTTAGTAATAATTTAGTAGGCTTCTGTGAATATATTTGCATTTTGAATATTAGTTTCTTTAACATATATACTGTTTTAGATGTACTTTATGATAGTGTTATGACATGACATATGTCAACCAGCTTAATTCTTTATTTACTGTCACAGTGGCGGATGATTGTTATTCCCAAATGTCCGACATGTTGATGTTTATATTCCCAAGATAGTAAGGTTTCGAAAACTCTTGATTATAAACAGCAAGAAAACTACGCCTTTGATAATTAGTCATAGCATGTCTCTTGCATCATATCGTAGGTGGTATCGTAGATAGGTTCTAGCCCAATCTTGCATATCCTACCCTAAGGTAGGATATGTAAGATTGGGCTAGGTTAGGTTAGCCTAAAATAAACAAGGCTATATAGGATTAGATTATTTAAGGCTAGGTTAGGCAAGGGTAGGTTAAATTAGATTAAGTAAGGATAGGTTAGGTTAGGTTTGATTAAGCTAGGATACTGAATTCGTAAAAATACAGTCGAATAACAATTGTATACTAAGAAATTAAATCCAGAGCTATTAACAATGTTTAGTAAAAAAGGTTAGGGTAATATAGGAAAAAAAACTGTATATCGTTCCAAAAAAAAAAAACGAGTAAAAATTAAATTACGGGTCTTACTCTTCAGTCATACAGAATATGGTAAATCATATCGTATTTTGACGTATAAATTCCCAACGTCAAGGTAACATGTACTAAAAATCATAGCGGCTCGCAAAATTTACGCTGTCTCGTTTTCTATTCTTGGGTCATCAGTTCAGTTAGGTTTTGGCAATTTAGTACATCATTTTAGTAACGTTGTAAAAGCTCGAGAGAACGGGCTGGAAATATACCATCCTCCAAAGATAGAAGATATGTAAATCAATCAATCACTCAATATGAACAAATCCACAAGGGCCGTGACGAGGATTCGAACCTGCGTCCGGGAGCATCCCAGACACTTGTGCCCTTGTGGATTTGTTCATTTGATGAATCACGTTAGTGTGATCTCTGTGTGTAATCACTCAATATCTTTATTCAGAAATAATTTTAATTATGATTGAGTTTGCAAAACTTTAGAATAACTTGATAATGGTCCACGACGTACGGAAGTAACGTCATTTGCTCTATTTTCAGATTTGTGGGTTGGGTGTCCGCCGGTAAAACCAAAGCAACGACTGGAACAATCAAGATCATGAGACCGACATTGAGGATTAAAAAACCGTAAAGGAGAAATCGATGATAGGCTTCAGACTCAGACAGTTCCATACTGGAGTCTGGGACAAGATGCAGAACAATGGAACCCGGCGGAAGTCTCAAAGATTGGAATGATAGTCAATTGCCACAAGGTGATGTTCAAGGTTCTCAGTGGACCTAGACAGAGTAACGTGCAATAAGCTCTGAAGAGCGTCAGTATCAACTTCAAGATAAGTTACAACTTAAGCAATCAGTACAGAAAAGCACCTGTAAGCAATAAAAATATTGGAAAATAAGTAATACATTCCGGATCAAGAATTTAAATTAGTCAATCTCGTAACAAAGACAATCCTCTTAGGGCACACACTTTGGATTAGTCACTGAGTGCAGTAGAAGAATTACCGCACACTAGGAAAAACTTGTACTCTATGCACCGATTTCCTCTTACATTGGAAGGGAAAACGGCCACCACGAGTAAAGGTTAGACAGTCGGAAAGTTTCAGACATCAGGCATTAAGCAGAAACTAAGTGTCACAGGTTCGGGCACGTGAATGCCAAATGCTCCCCAGAAAAAAAATTGTGGTGCGTTCCAAAAAATACCCGACGTCACACTGCTGAGAAAAAGTCAAGAAAGGAGAAACGGTGGACGTGTCAAGCCCAAATTGCTCGTAAGAACGGGATCACGCCTAGCCCAACACAATATACTAACTTCGAGAGGAGAGAAAGCCGAAATAGCAGCAATACATACCTGCGTTTAACCAGAAAACTTGTGATACTTCTGACTTCACCGCCACAAGGTGTGAAGGTGATGTAATCCCATGGCACTTCACCGAGGGAGGCGATGCAGGCCCGCAACACTTCAGAGAATACTGATGGGGGGTGATAGAGAGTCCCGATACACTTCAGGGAGCATCAAGGAAGGTGATGCAGGGCCGTGACACCTCAGAGAACACCGAGGGAGGCGATGCAGGGCCGCGACTAACCACTGTATGAAGTACACACGCTCTAGCCTTGTGGCCAGCATACACTAAATAATTGTCACGACCTGACGCGTTCTCCCCTGCACTCCGGCATTCACATCGCATAAGGTCATCTTTCCTTCACAAGTTTGTCATTATCAAACAAACACATGTAAATATTGTCATCTAGGAACACTAACCGTGTAACACGACTGTTATTTTCCACCTTCCACGCAACAGCAGGGAGCAGCAGGTGTTGCATGAAACACCTGCTCGACCTTCCTCTGGGAGGGTCGAGGGAGGGGAAGTTGTCGGAAGGGGAGGAGGGACGAGAAAGGAGAGAGGGAGTTGGTATATTGTCAGGGAAGGTTCGGGATTGGAACAGGTGCTGCTAGGTGGGAGGGGTGTGGGAGTAGGGGAATTAGGGTGGAGGGATGATAAGAGTGAACGCTGCTGCAAGTGTCTTGGTAAATCAGGTGTGAGGGATTAGGGATTGATTGATTGATGAAGATTAAGCGACCCAAAAGGTGGCACGGGCATGAATAGCCCTAGGTGGTGGCCTTTTTGAGCCGTTACCAGTATCAAGAGCTGATACTGGAGATCTATGGAGGTGTGACTGCACCCTGCGTGACGGGAGATGTCTCCCGTGAGGGATTGGGGGAAAGGGACGGTATTTTGGGTTGTAGGGAGAGGGCAAGATAATGCAACCCGTTCTCCTGAATAGTATATCGCATTTTGACGTATAATTTCCCTAGAGCCAAACACTGATGTACTAAAATTGGTAGCAGCACAGGCAGAAGTGGCGATGAGAGGTATAATGTATGAGGGAAGCCAAACCATGCAACACTACATGTGTGTGAGTCAAAACACCCATTTCACTTATGGTAAAAGGAGAAATGCTTGGAGTGATTCTGTGCACATGCGGCTCGATCAGGCTTGGGTACAAATATTACTGGGAATATGGGATAGGTGCTGTAAACTATGTGGTATGTTAAGGTCTCACACACTCACCCATTATGTTCTTGATTGTCCGTTGATTAATGTATATAGAAACACTGAGATAAGGACTGTTCCTGAACAAATGCAGTCTCCGTGGTGTAGTGGTAAGACACTCGCCTGGCGTTCCGCGAGCGCTATGTCATGGGTTCGTATCCTGGCCGGGGAGGATTTACTGGGCACAATTCCTTAACTGTAGCCTCTGTTTAACGCAACAGTAAAATGTGTACTTGGATGAAAAAACGATTCTTCGCGGCAGGGGATCGTATTCCAGGGACCATAGGATTAAGGACTTGCCCGAAACGCTACGCGTACTAGTGGCTGTACAAGAATGTAACAACTCTTGTATATATCTCAAAAGAAAAAAAAAATAGCCTGGATGTGTCATAACGGAAAGGTTGATGATATTCTGGAGCGATATGAGAATTTTGCACCAAGATTGTAACCTTTTGTTGAATTGTCTGAATGTCTCTTGCAAATTGTCTATATACCTAGTCATAAAAGTATTTGTGTGTACGTCTGATACCATACCACTTGTGTAAATGAAGAAATGTATATGTTTATCTCTAGAATTTTCGGTAATATGTTTATTGTTTGTTATGTGTATCTAAATATATATATATGAACACGTTGTACTGAACGGGGTGAGAATAGCTTGAGCCACCTCATCCCTTTGTGTGTATTTTATCTCAATAAACTTATTTCGATTTCAATTTCAATTCAATTTCAGTTCTAGTATGTTTACTGAGACAAAAAAACACATCTCAAAGGGATAGATTGATTGATTAATGAAGATTAAGCCACCCAAGAGGTGGCACGGGCATGAAAAGCCTGTAAAAAGGGATAGGGTAGCTTAGGCTATTTCTTCACCACCCCTACCTCTTCTCTAATTACAGTTAACACTCCTTCTAACCTATTAGGTAAGGTGTGGTCCGATTATCTGAGTACTCGAGAACAACAGCAACTGTTACGGGCTCACCATAGCCCGTGCTACATGGACATTTTGTTCTGAGTAGGTAATCTAAAACAACAACAACAAGCAGCACGCTGTACACAAGCAAGGAATTAAAAAAAAACATTTTTTTGCAAACAAAAAAAAACTGCCCGAAACGCTTTGGGTAATAGTTGCTTTAGGCATTGTATGTGCTAGCTCTATCTATAAATCCATCAACTTTTTGTATCTCACCTTGTATGTATGTACTTTACCTGAATAGTTAGTTTAGTTCATTTATTATGCACCTCATACCCATCTTGTGGGCGATAGTGGAAAGGGTTACAGAGGCACATAATGGGCTCAGGGACTGAACCTCCACAGTTCATTTAGCTAAGCAAGTTACAATCTTGATGAGCTAGTTACAAAATTCAACCCTTTTACCTGAATAAATATTTGTATATTACTTGTGCGAGAGTCATTTGTTTCGTGTTTACGTTTACTTGGTCTCTCTTCCATAGACGACCAGCGGCCCCAAGCTTCACGAGGAGAATATCTCAGCGGTGTTGTAGTGCACTAGCTGATATATATATGAAGTAAAGCAACACTCTACGTAGCAGCCATGCCTCCAGGTGAGTGGTTTATTGCCAGATGAGTGACCAGTCCGCTGCTCCAAAGTCCTGTTAGGGTTCGTTCCCCATATTCGTCATCACTAGACAATGCTCTTGTTATCCTAATTCTTCTGTCATCATGTCGCAGGAGCTGTTCCCTGCTGATTTCTGCAGGGAGGGAGGAGGAGGATGCTGCATCACTCAACTAGTGAATTAGTTCTTCAGTCTTCAAGTCGCCCATGATATCAGTTAGGCTCTGAAACCTGCCAGTATACACAACATTGTATTGGTTATTTTGATTCGGTTAAATTAGGATAACATGATGAAGATAACAGCATAAGGCCTATTGGCCCCATACTAAGCAGCTCCTATTTATATCCACCCAATTTCATTCATATATATATATATGCCTAAGCTACCCTGGAAACAATCAAGGGATCCCACTGCTATTATGTTACGTGGTAATTGGTTGCACAGATCAACAACCCTGTTACCAAACCAGAATTTACCCAAGTCTTAACTAAATGTGACCAATTTTCTCAATTTCTTCTTTACCCACATATATGGAACGACCATCTACTTCTATCTTTTCATTAGTTGCTGGATAAGTCGGGTTAGATTTACTCTAAGAATAGGGGTCACGTACCTTGAGGGGATTTCAGGGCTCGGCGACCCCGCGGCCCGGTCGTCGATGTAGTACAGGTACTGACATTTTTTATAGGCCTCTTGTTATTAGGGGCGAAGGATCATCTTACATCACTGCAACTTTCTGAACAAACCTTTCCTCACCGTGTCTAGTCTAGTCATGACTAGACACGGAAGGAGGTGTGACCTCCTTCCTCGGACTCCCTATAGCTCTCTCTCCCACCCTATCCTCTTCTTCTCCGTAGGTTTTTCGGATTTAGCGCAAGTGGCTCTATAGGAAAGTGGGGCCTGGGGCTGTCATCTAGTGGAAGTCAGATGCATTAGTATTTGGGTAGTTACACAACATCAATGATCTCTTTCTTTGTTTGCCTTGGGATACCTCATTTCCTTTGGTCACTGCTTTTGTGTGTGTATGCTTTCTGGCAGGATATTTCAAAGTTTTAATAGATGATTTTCGATCCCTTGCTACTGTCACCTTGTTGAGTGAGCCAGAGTGTAGTTCTGGCTCCTGGTAGGTAACTATCATCCTTTGGAAGCTTGGTATGATGAATAAAGCTTTATGTATCTAGAATGAAGGTCAAAGAGTTATCAAGGGCTCAAGAGATAAGTGTTTCATTATTTTCAGTGCTTTATTTTTATATATATTGGACTTGTGTATTGTGTATTTATAACTTATGTATGTAATGAAATCTGTTTTCAGGTGGTGAGGAAGTGTTTTCCAATCCTTTGGCACCACCAGGGGAAACTGTTATAGATGAAAGGTTAGTACAAATTTTGGACACATCTCGGTACTGTACACTACTTTTGTGTTGTTATGTTGAAATCCTTTCTTTCATTTTATATTTAACACTGGTCATTAATAGAAAAGTTCTCTTTGATTACTTTAGTTTGCAAAATAAAAATTTATGCTATATTGATATTAAGAGCAATCCCATAATGGCTTGTCCAACTGACTAGAGAGATAGAGTGCAACACACATCATCTATAGTGTCACATTAACTTTAAACTATTTTCTGTATATCTCATTTAAATATTTTAATTTATTATTTTATGCACTGGTGTCTTGCTTTCGTGGAACTTGATTCAGTTTAATTCTGATGCACTGTATGAAATATGATGCAGTCTTGGCTCATTTTATTAGTTTTCTAGCTAAATGTGAAAAAATAAAAAAATTGAATATGCAGTGCCAGTAAACTTAAAAATTTCACATTTATTTTAATACTGTATATCTAAAAATTTTCAGGCCACAACGCCTTACCAATGCAGACTTTAGAAAATTGTTAATGACTCCTCGTGCACCGCCGGGGAGTCAGAAAGAAACGGTTACTTCTGCTGGAACCAAAACCTCCAGTACTGAGCCACCTACCCAACGCCGTGAAAATAAAGACGATGTTCGAGCTGCAGAAAGAAAGAAGAAAAAGAGGTAATGTAATATGAATACTGTGTAGGTTAATAGTTTAAATTTTGTGTGTGTGTGTATGTGTCCATGTTTACTGCAGTTGCACTTTCAGGAAGCAGTTGTAGTTTTTTTTTTTTTTTTTTTTTTTTTTTTGAGATATATACAAGAGTTGTTACACTCTTGTACAACCACTAGTGCGCGTAGCGTTTCGGGCAAGTCCCTGGAAAACGATCCCCGCCGCGAAGAATCGTTTTTACAACCGAGTAACCATTTTACTGTTGAGTTAAACAGAAGCTACAGTTAAGGATTTGCGCCCAGTAAATCCTTCCCGGCCAGGATACGAACCCACGACAAAGTGCTTGTGGAACGCCAGGCGAGTGTCTTACCACTGCACCACGGAGACTGTTAGGTCTCTAGTTAGGACTGTATTGTTCCCTAGAGCTAGACACTTCAATTCTGACTAGTAGCATCTACCCAACCCATGGAGTTATAGGGAGCATATATTATAAGTCACCGCTTTTATGTGGAGTGGAAGCTATAGATGGATGCAGTGCCCAAGCTTGAATTGCCGTTTAAATTTGATTTGGAGCTTAATTGGAGCTTAGAAATTGCACAAGAAAGATTGTCTTTTGCCGACGTTTAATGAAATCGGTGATAAGTTCAGAAACTGAAATGAGTGCATTGGTAATATGTTAGAGTGGTAAAAAAATTTCAAGAACTGATAATCTCAACTACTCTGTGCTCATACAGATGTACAGTTAGGCACAGGGACACACGTTGAAATTATAACGGCAGCATCCAAAAATGTACATAAAGTAAATATAAAACATTAGATACACACACATTACTTATTGCGGAGGGGGGGGGGGGGTTATGGGCCAACGTTTAATGTGGTTCATAGAACAATGCCCACGTAAACTGCACAGCATTCTCACGACTTCTACCTGCATCTTGTAGTATACTGTTCTCGACTTGTTGAATATTTTATATGGTAGTGGGCTTTGTGCCTCTATCTCTTGCAGCACTGTATACTCAACCTGTAGTTTTACATTTTAATTAAAGTATTTGGTGAGAAGTGCAATGGGTAGCCTGTGGTCATGGGTCACATAGCAGTGTGACTCACAAATTTATCTCGAACACACACACTAACACATTAAGTGATTGATGCTAATTCATGCTGATAGACAATGTAGTAAGCACTCGCTACATCCACACTATTCCTTTATGTACAGCTGCACTGTATGATTGTCTACAAATTATAGTCATGACATTCTTTCTGGATACCTGCTTGATGGGGTTCAGGGAGTTCTTTTACTCCCCAAGCCCAGCCCAAGGCCAGGCTTTACTTGTGAGAGATTGGTCCACTAGGCTGTTGCTTGGAGCGGCCCACAGGCCCCCATATCCACCACAGCCCGATTGGTCCAGCACTGCTTTGAGAAATGATCTAGTTTTCTCTTGAAGATGTCTACAGTTGTTCCGGCAATATGTCTTATGCTCGCTGGGAGGTTGTTGAACAAGAATAGATTTCAGGATAGATCACCTGAAAAAAGTATTTTGCATAGAACAAACACCCAACAAAATTACCTGGTGTAAATCTAACCCATAGGTGTTTTTGAAAGCATGAATGTTTTACAACTTTAAAAGGAATGGAAAAAGCATCCTCATTTCACAATTTTTTTTTTACTTCATGTTTTGAGTTTTATCTCAACAGCAGTTACTGTTCTTATCATAACTGCTCGGTTATAAATCACTCGTAACTTTAAAGAATCTCAAAATGCCTCGTGGCAATCTCATCTACACCTGTAAAATCACATCTGTACCTGCCAAGGATTTTCCCAAGTCTGCAAATACTAATCATTCAGCATCTTCTAGTGTGAATATAATACAGTAGTTGAATGCTCATTTCCCTGAATTCAAAAGAAGTGCATTAAAATATATGTAAATCTTACTCCCTTTCAGTTTCTTGCCTACCAGCCACATTATTAACTAACTCCTATTGAAGTTATTTACTTCAATATTTGTTTTCTACCGTAACACCAGCA
This sequence comes from Procambarus clarkii, assembly GCF_040958095.1. Classification (NCBI taxonomy): domain Eukaryota; kingdom Metazoa; phylum Arthropoda; class Malacostraca; order Decapoda; family Cambaridae; genus Procambarus; species Procambarus clarkii. The sequence continues at coordinate 10,114,651 of NC_091221.1, forward strand.
TGTACACAAAACAATGTTCTCCATAATAAATATTGCTTATCATTCTCTTTTTGATTTATATATCTGTACTGTACACTTATGTTGTAAAGTTTTAGTAAAAACAGATTAAAGATATTTTTTGTAGGGAAATTGAGAAGAAAACATTGTCATATCTCCTCACTTTTGTTTTTGTCTCCAGCTACTATGCCAAGATCAAGAAGGAAGAAGAAGAAAAAATGGCCGAGTTAGCGGAGAAATACCGTGACAGAGCTAAAGAGAGACGTGAAGGGAAGAATCCTGATTATCAAGCAGAAGATCCTTCTCAAGCTGGTATGGGAGGTTACCGTGCAGTTGCTCCAGATCTGAAATCGTATGTGTATTTCCAGTTTGAGTACTTGTTATAATGTATGTTGGTAACTATAGATATACAGTTCTGTATGTTCTATTGTTGCAAACTGGTTGACAGTCTTTTTCCACTTAGTATTTATTTATTAAATACAATTTATTTGGTTGGCTGATCTTTGTAACATTTCATAACCTTTATATATCCGTGGTCTCTGCATTTGAAAAATTGTTTGTGCCAGATTCACATGTATTCTTACTAAAAAATAGTGGTGAGATTTGCAATAAGACTGTAGCCTGAATTAAGAGAATGAGCAGAAGGGGGTATTATCACTATATGCAAAATATTGAGGGAGATATACAATGAGGACAAAGAAATCCTCTTTAAATTGAGAAAAAGTAGAATAAGAGGACATAGGTGTAAGCTGAAATTGTCAAAAAAATGTAATATATAAATTACCCTGTGACAGTGTCAGACCATGAAGGCAGGATTAAGATAGGAATTTCTTTTAAGTACTTTCGTGTTGAATAATACATCTTCAGAATGATGAATTTACATATCAGTAGGTTGGATATATGGGCAGGAAAGAGGTGAGGTGAGGTACAGTGTCTTGAATGAGAACTTGGGGTGGGGGGGGCATAATTTCTTGAGGCATAGATACCATGTAAAACAATCATTTATTTCCTCTGTGGTTCTAAGAGCTCTTTGGGTTGTTAGTCCAGAATTCTTGGATGAAGAGTTTAAGAATATTAATTCTATTGGTCTTGCGCTTCGTTATCCACCAAGTTTTTTTGAGGTTTGCCATAGCAAAGCATGTCATACATATTATAATAATGTATGCAGTAAGAAAATTTGCCCCAAAAATGTTATGTTTACTATATTTTTCTGGGTTTGAAAATATTGTCAAGGCCTTGAAACGTTTTTATATACATGTAGTGTTTAATTACAAAAATACTATAGGAAAACTATTAGTTAGAAACAGTCCTCGTTGTGATAATTGAGTCATTTACAAAATACTTTGTAAAGACTGTAATAGGTATTATGTCGGGCAAACATCTAAAGTTTTGAAATTTTGAATTTAGCAACATAAATACTCTGTAAGATATGGCTAATTGTCTAATGCTTTGTTTGTTCCTTTGTCAGAAAGTTCTCGCCAAATTGATTAGGAGATAGCTTCTTCAATAATGAATTATAAAAGCATTTTCAGTCGGAACATAATTGAATCTGCTTTATTACAGATTACAAAATCATGTAATTTGAAAATTAGCATTGGATTGTATAATTTAGATCCATTTTTTATTTATCAGTTAAAGGGCAATTTAAGTAGGACCACTGAAACACATTTATCTCACTAATACCTTATTAATATCCCCTAATCTCATTAAAGATATTGTGCCTCGCCTTGCCTCGCCTCTTTCCTGCCATACAGTATATCCAACTTACTGATCTGTAAATCCATCCTTCTAAAGATGTATTACTAAATATGAAAGTACAGTACTTGAGGAAATTCCTGTCGTAATTCTTCCTTCGTGGTCTGACACTGTCACATTGTTCATCACATTTAGATTTTTTCCCAATTTACACACAATGGCCACCTGTACATGGTACAAGTGGAATACACTGAGAGAAGAATTGGAAGCAAACACAATCTACAGCTTTAAGGCTAGAAAATGTCCACACCAACCACACCTATTCCCACCTCAACTATGTCTATTCCCATCCCATCCCATCCCATCCATACTGCCTGGATTGTAAGATATGTCAGGCATAAGGACCGAGAATACCTCCGTCAGTCAACTGCAGTCAAAACGTTTCATTCACAGATATTGTTTAATGAAAGTATTTCTTATTTCAGGGGTTTGGATGCAGCAGAACGTCGTAAGCAAATGATCCAAGAGTCCAAATTTTTGGGTGGTGACATGGAGCATACCCATTTAGTGAAAGGCTTAGATTATGCATTGTTGCAGAAAGTACGATCCGAAATCCAAATTAAGGAATCTGAGGTTTTGGTGGAAATAGAACGGCCCATCTCCTCTGATGCACCAAAAGAGAAGAAGCCACCACCTCCTATAAGTATTCCTCAACAAGAAGAGGATGAACTGATATTCAAGTAATTATCATATAAAATTTGTTTACTTTTAACTTAGTAGCTGCATGTAGCAGCAGCAGCATGTAACTGTTGAGTCATACTCAAATCTGTTTGGCATTTGAGTACTGTAGTGGTATGTATGTTATTTATTTTAATTTTGAATTTACTATTGCTAAATCATGTTTGTTTACTAAATAGCTAAATTTTCTGTGCAAAGCATTTTGATAGTATTTTGTATGCATAATTAGGCTCTCTTGAAGTGCTAAGAAGTTTTACAATAAGAAATATAGTAAGAAAAGTAGTAAAGTGTATGTAGCTGGGAATATCCTGATCACTGGTCAGAGTCGCCCCATTGCTCCAATTCATTTTCTCATTGATATATCGTATTAGTGTGATTTCTTTGTGTATGTAAAAGAAATGTAGTGTTACATTGGTGAAGGATATGTATAAGAATTTTATGCAGTGCCACTCAGCTGGTCCTTTAACTTGAGGATCAGTTAGAATCGGAACATTTGTTGCCAAGTCTGGGCGTGTCGATACACTGCCTCGGTGCAACAAGTATCTTATTAAATTGTCCCTGCTGGGTTATACTGCAGTTAGGGGAACACTGGAGAATTCTCAATTGAGCCTGGAAGAGCTGTCAGAAATTACATTCAAATCATGGATTGAATCCTCATCATGGTATAATTTTAAGACTAAACTTGAAGGAACAGAAAAGCTGTTGAATGAACTTGACAAAAAGTCTGTTGGATGCTAATGGATAAAAATTGCATTGTGTGTATCTAATTAGATTGATTTTTGATGTACCAGTATAAACAAATTATTTAACTTTTTTTTTTTTTTTTTTTAGAACAAATGCAGGACGACGCATTTTCAGCAGTATCTTCAACACGAAGCCAGCAGAGTTTAATGACTTATTTCTCACTGGTCGTATGGCATATGCTATTGATCTTGATGATGAAGTTGCCGAGAGTGACATTCCTACCACTGTTATTCGCTCCAAAGCTGATCTTCAAGGTATAGAGGTAAGGTATATGATGTTTTACTTAATTACTGTTATTGGGTACCATTAGTAAAAATGTGATCATTTTATTGTTTATTTGGTTTTGCTTAACCCTTTCATTGTGATACCTGTCTATGATAAAATGGTTAAAACAAATTTTCATTACAAATAGTAGTGTCATCGTCTCAGTTGACACTACTATACAGATTATCCTCAACTTAGTATATAGAGATGAGAATATATGATTATATATTATAGGCTGCAACCTTCACTCTAAGTACTGTATGTGGGTATTACGTCGGCCAAGCTCACAAGGCATTTAACCTGTCATCTTCAATCAGGTGCCCCCTTAAAAATCACACGAGAGAAGCCCATGACATCATCCTGACAAGAGAAATGCTGAATAAAAACACTTGTCTATTAGATGAAGCCCAGAATGTTAGGAGACTACAAATTCTTGAAGCCCTACACATGAAAGTTGAACAAATGAGCATAAACACTCAAATAACAGAATTATTCACTCTCCCCACTATGAGAATGAAATTAAAACTGGAACGCAAACAAGCCAACGATGATGTCGCTGCCCAGTATGTCATATCCCAATATAGTCACCCAAGTTCTCATTACCCTATCACCTGATAAAACTTTGTATGCTTAGGTTATTGTCCCATCAGCTCACTTTCCCTTTCATCCTCCCTTTGGCTGACGTAATTTTGTATACACCTGCCTTCCCTGTTGCTTGCTTATTTTTATATTTTCTGTACATGTGCACTATTTATTATATATTTGATTTTTTTTCCAGAATATGCAAGCAACGTTTACAACAAATGACATTGTAATTCAGAAGCTTACTCAGATTTTATCCTACCTTCGCACTGGTAGAGCCAGCAAAAAACAAAAAAAGAAAGACAAAGGCAAAAATGAAGCGGTAAGTACTGTATATATATATACCTTTTGTCAGTTTATCTTTTTACATGATTTTTGTAGCTTTGGAAAAAATTTCTCAAATATCAAGGCATCGGAGATTATTAGCTAAAAAGAAGTGAATGAAATGTCCTTATTCTAAATATTTTATATTTGGTTAATGGACTATCTGTTGATTTTATTATATTCTAGCATTCTTGTTTTATACTTTGTATACCGTACTGTACATTGAAACTTATTAAGGAAACCCCATCAACAGGATAGCCATTGGGCATCAGTGACGGCTTGTTAATCCTCCAAATACATTTCTTTATACAAGTTTTTTTTGTACTGAAGTCAGGTGGTCAGGTGAATGCAGTCAGCAGCTACTCACTTGTATGATAAGTGTGTATTCCCTCTGTATGCACCAGCATACTAGTTAAAGTGGGTAATGGCCACTCATTTGTATTCCCATGGCATTAATTGCCACTTTGTCATTGATGATATAGGGGAGAAAAGTTATGCTGAGGAGTATTCCTTGGATTGGGTAAATACTATTCAAGGAGTCCCTTGGTCCCAGAGTATTTAGTTTGTGCATTTTCTTGATTTTGGAAATGTGGTTAATTATCAAATACAAAAATTATACTGTGCTTATAAAAAATTTTAATTTTTTTATTAGGCTGGGAGGGCTGGAGCTGATGACAGTATCTATGGAGACATCGGAGACTATGTTCCATCAGTGGGTAAGGCAAGTGATCGAGATAAAGATCGTGGAGATCGTGACCGTGAAAGGGGAAGAGATAGAGACCGTGAACGTGACCGAAGAGACAGGGAAAAGGACAGAGGAGATCGCGACAGAGATAGAGAAAAGGATCGACGTGAACGCGACAGAGATCGAGATCGTGATCGGTAAGATTTAACTCGACTGTTCAGATTTTCCATTCACACTCTTATAAAATATAAACTAATTCTCATTCCTATGATAACCCTTTATCAATCCAACTCCTGTTTGTGGTTATATTTATTGCAGGTTTTCCTATTCATTTTAAAAATACACTTAAAGGTAAAAACAAAAAAATATCATGGTCTAATCTCATCTGTACATTAAATAACTTGTATCATCAAAACTTTTACTTTATGATTGTTTATTGCATTCCTTGTGCCCACTACCACAAGTTATGCCCTAGGAACATGATAACTTTGCCACACCTGCCATTTAGTTGACTTAACTTATCAGTGCTGAAAAAAAAACATAAGTAGTGGTTGGTCCAAAATAGTTGTTGACTGCAACAAGTTTTTAAATTTGCATTTTCTAAGATAAATATGATTATTGGATTAATTTCTAAACAATTTTATATTTCAGACATGATAGAGATAGAGAGCATGACAGAGAACGAAAGCCCCGTTCATACTTCAGCCGCTCTGCACATGAAGAGGTAAAGAATGAGATGCGTGCTGCGGAAGAGAGGTTACAGACACAATGGCCCACTGGAGCAGATATAAAGGCTGACAAGCAAGCACCTCAGGCACCACAGCAGCCACAACAACAGCTGACACAACAACAGCAAGCACAGCAACAACAGGCTCCCTCTCAGCAGCAACAGCCACCACCAAAACCGTATGAACACATTTTCTGTATTCTAGAAGTTTAAATTGTAACTTTCGTTTAAAACTTTTGTTTGAGATAAAAAAAATGACTGTAGATATTTGGTGCTGGTGTTCATATAACTTTTACATGTGTATATTCATTGAGGCCTATGGAAATGCCAGGATAATAAATATGGCGATGCTACAGAGTAAAAGATATTCATAAGGATATTCGTAAGTACTCAAGGTATCGTGCAAGCAATGAAAGAGTTGTTGATTGTGTTTGTGGAAAGGGTTATGTTAAAGTATGTTTATGATAAAAAATTATCAATATCTGAAGGAACACAAACTCAAACCTTTATTGATAACAAGAAAGTATTTAGATTCTGTCATTGCAAACTGAAGGGAAAAGTTGGAGTAGGATTGTAAAAAATATGCGGAAAGATAAACGAGCAGAAAAAAAGTGTGACCGAGGAATTCGAACAAATATTTTATACATATCTGTCAGAAAGCAAAAAACTGTTTTAGAAAGAATCTTCAAATAGTAACAAGGAGGCAGATAGGAAAGTAAATTTTAACATTAACGATATACATAGGAGAATGATAACTGGTAAAAAGGAAATTAGAAGTAGATGGGATAGCCAGGTGGCTGTTTATAGTAATAACAACAGTTGATTGGGAAGTTTTCATGCTTGTTTAATAAATGTAATCAGAGCCGTCAAAGATTGAGTAAAGATATACACGTTCGTAAGTACTTGCTTAACTGCCTCGTGAATCTGGCCCCAGACACTTGTGACTAGACTCTCTTTGCAGGGTGACTGGGTTGAGGTAAGGGTCATGTGGAGGTTGAGGTTGGCCCCTCTCCATGAACCACTTCAAACCAGCTTCCAAAACTACCAAAACCTAAACCAAAATACCAAAACTAGCTAAATTCTGTCCTCACCAAGATTCATCCATCATATTAATTTTGTTATGCTGATTAAATGTTAACGTTTGTGTAGTTCATTTACCAATGAAGACTGGGGTGAATATGGTTTCAGTGATGGTCATATGTAGTGTACATGTGACCCCCGTCACCCAAACAAGCCCAGATACCCCTGTTAATATAATAATAAATATAACCATACACTTAGTGGGTATGAACTTCGGAGACATTAGTCTACTAAGTGTTGTGGCCAAAGTGAATGGCAGAATTGTGATTGGAAGATCAAAGAAGGTAAATGAAGAGTTAGCTGGCAAGACGTTTTGAAGAGTTCCTTGTCAATGTGGGTCAGAGGTCGATAGAGCCTAATGGGAAGGGTGGGTCGTGGGTGGTCACTAGCCCTGGCTTGGGAAAGAAAGTGGTGTTTCCTGTAATACTAACTCGATGCCGTTATGTATTTTGTTTTAGTGTAAGTTATGTGTCTTTGTATATACAGTATTTATGTATATATTTAGCCATGTTAACGGTGTCGTTTTTACATGTGTGCGTTTTGTTTTTTGCATTAATTATATTATCATTGGAGCAGCTGTGTCTTAATGGCAATTTGTTGACATCAGCAAAATGTACATTTTTCAGAGTGAACAGTCTGCTGATGGTGGATGACTATTACACAGAGTGCTACCCTGGTATGGCAGAGATGCAGGATGCTATTGATGATTCGGATGATGAAGCAGATTACACCAAGATGGATATGGTTAGTCTCGTTCTAGAATTATTAGGTATTTTGTTAGGAATACCTTATGCTTTTGCCATAATTATTTTTGTACAATTATTTTCTTTATCTTGGTTTTTTAATTATAGTGGATCATCAAGTGGTTGGTATAGTTAAGAATGAACTAAAACACAGCTTATTTCAAAAGTTAGATTTTTTCCTCACACTATATATGTATGTCACATTTTAAAAACTGTTTGTACATTCTGAAAGGATGTATGTACAAAGACAAAGCTTTTAGGCCTTCTCCACAAACTCATACATCAGCTACATGCAATGTTATTCCCACTTTTGACCATTTACTCCATTTAGGCTTTTTATGAGTTCTCATTTCTACCTCTTGCCTCATATCTTTTACTGTATATGTATTTATTTTTATTTATTTCTTTATTTATTTATATATTTATTTATATATTTATTTATATATACAAGAGTTCTTACATTCTTGTACAGCCACTAGCACGTGTAGCATTTTGTGCAATTATTATATTCTAGGCTTGGGAACAATTTTATTAATACAATTTTCCATAATTTTAGGGTAACAAGAAAGGCCCTGTTGGTCGTTGGGACTTTGACACGCAAGAAGAATATAGTGATTATATGAACCAGCGGGAAGCTATGCCAAAAGCTGCTTTCCAGTATGGTGTGAAAATGGCTGATGGCCGGAAGACTCGCCGTATTGGCGGAAACAAGGAGAAGGACCGAAATGCCGAACTGAATAGAGAGTGGCAACAGATCCAGCAGATCCTCAAGAGACGCAAGGATACTGATGGGGCCTCTGGTGTTCCGTAAGTATTTATCCTAAGCGTAGTAAAGAACAGCAATTTGTGTTTGCCTTCTGTTAGGTTTTTTGTTTAACTATTGATCAGAATAGTGTAGACTGGAATACATCATTCAGGAACATATTTCAGACTTTTTATTCCTTACAATTATAATGAAATCCTCTTAGATTTGCTAAAAAAAAATTGATTATAACATATACAAAGTTTATGTAGTGTGGCTTGTTAAAAAATTGAAGTGCCAAAGAGCATATATATATGAATATTATTTGAAGCATCTACAATAAGTTTATTATTTAAAACCTCACGTGTCGACTATTGTACCTTCGTGGCTGAATGATACATATGCGAAGACATGAGATTTTAAGTGAAGGAAAAGATTCATACAAGAGCTCGGCTGCACTGTTTAACCGATATGAACACTCGTTTTTAGCAAGTCGTGTAGATAAATAGCAATGAAATATTTATTGTTGACATAGCGAATTATTATCTGAATAATGATAAAAGGGGATTTTTAAACCTTTGAAAAGTAAATATTAAAAATTGTTCCTCAACTTAAAGGTGACTGTTAAATAATACCTATGTTTTGTTTTTCCAGGGAAAAGGCACCAAGATATGAATACTAGGAAGGTGATTAAAAACATGAGCACAGTACTGTATTACTTTATAGTTCACTGTATATTAAATTTTAAGGAATTTTTATTGACAACACACTTGAGTCAATACTGTATATGGAGTTATTTCTGTACCAGATCCATATGTAGTGTTTGAATATAAATATTTAACAAGGCTTCTTCTTTTATTTCCAAACACTTTTCTTCTAGAGGCATTAACATATTATCTTTTATATTATATTTTGAAATTGTTGAATAAATACTAAAGTTCTGACCAACTTTTATAACATTGAAGATGAATTTTAAGAAAAGACTTAAGAAATTTTAAAAATATATAAAAATTGAGTTGCACACATATAAATATTGCAACAGTTAGTACAGTATATAAGACAACCATTTAAGGAACTAATTAATTAGTAACATAATGGACCTGAGATCACTGTATTGCTTCAAGTAAAGGTTAGGACATAATGGACTGAATATATGAATGTGTTTTGTTGAATATAAATTAAAGCTTGCTTGCATATGTTAATAAGCTACCTACAGTTAACTTAACAGTTAACAGCTACCGTTAGCTGTTAACAGCTACTGCAGTTAACTTATTCTTATGTTCATAAGAATTCTTAATGTACGTTCTTTAGAGAGGCAAAGAGTAAAGGGTGACATGATTGAAGTATACAGAAGGTTGAGAGGGTATAACAAAGTATATATTATTAGAGCGTTAAATGTATAAAAACAGACTATAAAACAATGGGTATTTATTGGATACAATTAGATTGAGAAGGCTTCTCAATCAAGATAGTTTGAGAATTGGGTTGTAGATTTATGGAACAAATAACTGGGTAACATAATAGACAAGTGCTATGCATGAATATGAAGGAGTTTTGTTGGGTATAAATAGGCCTGCTGTTTCCTGTATTCATATATATATATATATATATATAATATTACAAAAAAAGAATATGGGTGGTAGGAGAAGAACATATTGTATTAGTGTTTAGTGAGGATCCACAAGGTCTTCTCTGGGTACCCTTTATTTTCTTCTCCGAGGCTATGGGTCCCTACAATTGCACCAGAGGTGGTACCCTTATTAGGTTTATATAAATTATATATAAATATATATTATATAAATATATATAACATATATTTATATATATATACGATATATATAATATTATATATATATATATATTATATATATATATATATACATAGATAATATTTTAAACCTAATGAGGGTACCACCTCAACTATTTCATTAGAAGACTTTTAAGTTTTTGTTCATAATATTTATCTGCTGACACCATGATGGTTTTTATCTGCAAGTAACCATGCATGAATATGTATACAATGCAAATATTTTTTTATCCAGATCTGAAAATAAAAACACTCGCCCAATGCAAGTGTTAACTTGAGAACAAGATATACCAAAAGAAACCATCCCAGAAGACAGTTGGAAATGTGAAAAAAGAGAATCTAGTGGAGCAAAGAGCTTAGAAAAGAATACTTCACAGTTGGATACTTAAAGGTTCAGCAATCTTGTTGAGAAACCTTTCACATAGTTTTCCTAGAAGCACTTTGTTTTCCTGGGAACACCTGTCTGTTGTAGATCTGAAACAACTGGCAGTACCACAACATATCCAGTATTGTATGTCCAAGAGTTCCCATGGTACAAAAATTAATGGCTCGATTATATTTATACAGTACAGTATACAAATGCATACACACACACATTACACATTCAGTCCATTTGTTCACTATCAATGGTAAACCCCAGCAGTAAAGAAGTTTTACAGCAAACCATTACATTGGTATCTTCTTTCATTGCAATGTTCTCCTGTTATGAATTAAACTAATGAAGTTTAGCTTTATATTGTTGAAAGTGTTTTATCAATAAAATAATTATATTAATAATAATATTATTGTCCTAATTGCTGAATAACTGCCTAGGCACACACCAATGTTGCTACCCAATTCTGGCAGGGATTTGAGTGCTAGCAATAGTTCACCTAATACCCCAATTTCACAGGATGGTTGGCATTCTAGCATATCTAATGGAAAGTCCTAGACAAAAAGTGTGTATGTATGTATGTATTTATACATATACATACTGTCTTTACCACTGTAAAGTGATGTTTACATTGATAAAGACAGTATGTATTGAAGATAGTTACAGTGAGGGGAAAGAAATGGGAGGGTGTATTGTGGAGACCTGGATACAAGGTCTCCACAATCCCTTTACCTAGAGATCCCCTCTACCCTTCTCCTTGCCCTCTTCCCATTTTCCTCCCCATCTCTCCACCTTTCTCCTCCTTCCTCTTCTTCCCACTCTCTAGTCTCAGAATTTAATATTACAAAGCACTCAAACTGCAATATGACTGTACTAGACATTCAACATCTATTTCAGACTTAATGAAAATTGCAGGGGAGGAAGGTGTAGTGTAAATACCAATATTTCTTCAAGTGTGGCACTGGAGCCAACAACGTTTGGTGTATGACACTCCCATACCTACCACCCCCATGTGTCATGTTGGAAAGCTGGGTGAGGTTAGCCCCAAGTACCTTGTCTCCGACCTCACACAAACACATTTTTATATATATACAGTACCAGGCAAGTGTCTGGCTGTCCCGGGTCTCTTTTTTTTTTCCCCCCCTCTTTCCCATCTCTCCCCATCTCTGTTTTTCTATCCCCCCCCTCTACTCTTCTCTCCCAGTTCCCTCTCCCTCTTAGATCTCTCCTCTAGCTCCACCCTGTCTCCCAATCTCTCCTCTCTACCCTCTCTTTCAATGTTCCCCTGCGATGAAATTATTCATCATTTCTTAGTCCACTACGGGCTCGCCATAGCCCATGCTACTTGGAACTTTTTGTTCCGAGTTGGTGAATCTATAACAACAACAATCATCGTTTATAGTGAAGAAATCGAAGGATTTGGCCAGACGCCTTTCTCTGATTATATAAAGGAGGAGGTAGTGGAAGGCCCAAGCTATATTCGTCCTGTACCCCAGCAGACCATTCACTCTGCGAAGCTGGGTAATTACCTAAGAGTAATTACAGAATGAGAGCTTCACTCGTGGTATCCCCGTCTTCTTAGTATTCTTTGTCATATGAGGCTTTGAAACTAATAACGGTTTTGGCATCCACCACCTCACCTATTCGAACTATCTACCATTCTGTTTGCAAAATAATAAAAAATATTGTTTTTTTAGCAGCTTTGTTCTTGAGCTCGAGTCTATGACCTCTTGTTCTTAAAGATGCAGATCTGAAGAATTCCTCCTTGTCAATTTTGCCGATTCCTGTTATTATTTTGTATGTATTGATCATATCACCTTTTTTCTATCTTCTAGTGTTGGTATCTTTCCCACCTTTAGTCCCTTCCCATAGCTCTTGTTTTTCAATTCTGGGAGCCATTTGGTTGTATTTCTGACTTAAGTTTTGTGATGTGCTGCTCGAGATATGATGGGCCCCATACACCCGCTGCATATTTCAATTTTGGTCTTACGTACATCGTGAACAATTTCTTTAATAATTCGTCATCCACGTATTTAAAAGTAGTTTTATATATCTATTATATATACTGTATATCACATTCTTACAAGAATCTAAGAACTCCTGTATACTGTGTATAAATAAATACATATGTGTGTAAATCACGAAAAATAAACACGTGATTAAAAATGTGACAATGTCAGACCACGGAGGAAAATTGAAACAGGAATTTCCTTAAGTACTTTCGTATATTAATACATCTTCAGAAGGAGTGACTCCTTACTGAAGATGTATTAATATCCGAAAGTACTTAAGGAAATTCCTGTTTCAATTTTTCTCCGTGGTCTGACACTGTCATAAATACATATAAATATTATGTATAATATAAACATCAAATTACATTTTCATCATTGTGTTTAACAGTATTAGTTGCGTTTATCAAACAAAATATGTGTTGTGAATTAATTTACAAGTCATATTTATTCAATCTAAAGATGACTTGCCATCGAAAGGTGTTAGGCGGGAGCGGCCGGGCGGGTCAGTTGACGTCTGGCGGGCAGGGCGGCCGGTCACGTCCAGGGGTCCTCCCTCGCCTTTACTCCCTCCTGCCTCATACCCTCACACACACACACATATATATATCCCTGCATCATCATTCCTGTGAGTAATTTATTTTAAGAAGTTCATATCACTTAAGTTTTGTTTACAAGTTTTTTTTTTTGCCGATTTCCTACAACCAGTAAAACTTGAATGAATAGGCTTACCCGATCCCCTTTTTTTAATTGTCTTCGGGTAATAAATGCGTTAATTAAGTTACAATTAAGATTGTTGTAATATAGCTGCTGTCACTTATGTTTTCCTGCAGTGTCTAAGCAGCACATTAATGCCTCTATATGAGCTCCTTAAGAACCGCCTCCCCTGGTGAACCAACATCTAAATTAACTCTAATATATGTAATATATCAGGTGTTAGTTACGTGTGATCAATAATTTTGCCGTACAATATACGAGGACAATATCTACGTGATCCATGAACTAATTTGTGGATAAACGCTTAGAAATACTCCGAATTAAAATATATCCTATATCTTGTTAATTTTCAAAACAAATATTCTGAGTTATACCAACTATACAATTATACTATAACATTAATTCATGTTTCTTATCATTTTTTATTACTTATTCCGAATTTTATTCATTTGTTCACGAGTTTATTTAATTTGCGACTCAATTCACAAAGTCATATCTTGGCATATCTATCTCTTAGTGTCATTTTCTTAATAGCTTAAAAGATTTATTTAATGAACCAATGACGAAGCTCAGTCGACAGAATATACTATTAACTAATAATATACATTGATAGCTGAGCATTTACATTTAACTCTTCCGTAGGGAATGATGGGAAGGGTTACAGAAGTATTTAATGGGTTCAGGAACAGAACCTCGTAGTTCATTTAACTAAGCAAGTGACAGTCTTGCGAATCTAGTTACACAGTTGTTAATAGTACATATACATACATAAATACATTCATGTATACACATGTACACAAATACATATACTTATGAACAGGCTTTTTATATCACAAGTGATTTAATTAATGAGAGCATAATAAGTAAATAATAGCCATAAGTGTGAATAATAAATTATTCATTCGGGTATACAAGTCTATACAAGGCAGTTTACATTTAACTTAAATATTGCATTTAATGTCAATTATTAAATTGATCACGTGTATGCGCTGCTATAGGCTGAGTATTACCCAAGTTTGCATATTACTAAAGCAAGATTTTCCCGACTTGGTGTTTTCTAACAGTGTATTATGTGACCCTCTGTCCTGCGTGACAGTGAATACCAACATTATCCTCACTTTAATAAGGCTTTATCAAAATCCTCAGATTAGGCGAAATTGTAATTAATTTTGTCAATAAAGATGTTAATAATAATAATAATAAGTGTGTTGTGTAGCCTCAACAGTAGTGATGAGGGCGAACGCTGTGTACGTCCGTCGCCGTCAGGAGCGACAACCACTGAGCGTACTCTCATTCCTTCCATCTGACAGCGAGTCTGTCACCTGTAACGAAATGAGCAGTTGCCAAACAACCTTTCTAGAAAGCCGCTCCGACTGGGAGAATGACACACAGCAGCAGTCTGCATGCAAGGTGCCGCGGCTGGAGAAGAATGCTACCAAATCTGAGCAGACTAAAGAGGCAGCCACAGAAACTACCGCTCCAGCCCGTCCAACAATGGTCATTTTCCAGGAAGTTTTTAATATCATTAGGAATAAATTGACTACTCCAAAAACACAGCTGCCCACTTCATTATCACAACCAACTGCCCCTATGCCTATTCCTTTACGTAAAATGTTCCTATTTGGACAAGATGGAAAAAAACTTCCAGTGCATGATGATGCATCAGCTGATAAAGAGAACATTCCTCCAGTCGCTTCTAACATACCAACAGCAGTTTCCATGCTAGGAACGTTCCGACAAGAGGCCAGGTTGAAACAGAACAGACAGTTTCTTTCGTCACCACTAGAGTTGAGGTGCCTCACCCATACACATGGAGAAAACCAGCCATTTCCAGGGATTCTCAAGCCTCGCCACAAAACTCTGGTAAGTGCTCCTATCAATACCAATGTTTGTTATAGTCTTGTTGGCTCTTTATGTGAGAATTTTATTTAACGTTAGGGTTCACCGGTTGCAAGACTTACAATAACTTTGCCAGATATTCATCCTGTCAGTCCAATACAGGGCATCATGGTAAGAAAGTTTCTTAGCATAATGCCAAGACGACTGTACTGGACCCTCCACTCACCGTCCAAGAAAGACAGCCTAATTTTTTCATGAAGTCTGAAGGGATTAGGTTTTAAGAATTTTGTTTTTGTTTTTTTACCAACCCTACAGATATCATCCACTGTGATCTGATTAACATTGTGTGTGTGCCCTCTGTAATCATTTATTGCTACTGTTAACAGGGTGGGCATGGAGGTATTAATTACTTATACCGTGTCCGCATCATGACCAAATACTATATACTATTTTTTTCGCATACAAATGACTTAACTATGATATGATGTTTAAAATATGTTAGCGTTCTTCACAATATCGTGCATACTAACATATGTGGGCTATGTGCAAGGTACTGTATACAGCTACTGTACCTACAAAATTGACCTCTCCTCACACCTATATGTTACCTAGCTGCAACATAATAAAATTACATTACAGTACCGTTGCTTATTATTATTATTACTAGTAGTAGTAGTATGATAATTAGTATTATTACTAGTAGCAGTAGTAGTAGTAGTAGTATGATTATTATTATTATTATTATTGACAATCATAACAATATTCCAAAGAGCCAGAAAGATGATTCAGCGGAGTGTGTTAGGATTATCAGCCACAATCACAGTCATAAGAATGTGTTCAAGGAAGGAACGCCTATCACCAGCAGTAACGAGAAAAGGAAACCAATTTACCGACGCAGTCGTCGAGATGACAACACTCCCGGCAACGTATTAGTCTCACGGAAGCACCTGAACTGCTTTTTTCAACTTGTGGGTGAGTTATTGCTAATGGTTTAATACAGTTAGTGAGTTTACTGAATTCATTTCTGTATTAGTGTACAGTTACTTATACTGTAGGTGTGAAAATTAAATAGGAATATAAATTGGAGATCTTTAATTTTAGTGTCGCTACATTAGATTGACGAGTCCCTATTGGTTATAGATTATCTTAATATCTGCTGTTCTACACACTACGCTGAAGATATTTAATGACAACTTTTCACTTCCTTATTTTTGTATCCACCACCATAATAGGTTTATGCATCTATGATTCGAGTAAATTGACTACCAATAGCAACGATGGGGGTCACACATCCTCTTTCAGAGCAGGAGTGCTATATAAAATAGAGGGAATACAAAGAGCATTTACGGCATGCATAGCCCAGCCCGTCCTCTCGAGCGTCCACAGCGTCGCTAAAATATTATACTAAATTACCCGAACCCACGAAAAAAAAAACGGGACATCACCTATTGAAATTGAAATAAGTTTATTGAGGTAAAATACACACAAAGGGATGAGGTAGCTCAAGCTATTCTCACCCCGTTCAGTACAACGTGTTAATACATACATAGACACACATCACAAACAATAAACATATTACCAAACATTCTGAGAGATAAACATATACATTTCCTTGGACATCACCTAAGTTTTGCGAGCCACTTTGATTTTTTTTAACCCCATTCTCTGAAAATGAAAGGGCTTATACTAACTACTTGGTCGATAGTAGCCCAGCCACTTGGGCTGGACGGTAGAGCTACGGTCTCGTTTCATGCAGGTCAGTGTTCAATCCCCGGTCGTCCAAGTGGTTGGGCACCATTCCCTCCCTTCCCCCCGCCCCCCGTCCCATCTCAATCCTTATCCTGGCCCCTTCCAAGTGCTATATAGTCGTCCTGGCTTGGCGCTTTCCCCTGGTAATTCCTTCCTTGGTCGATAGTATCAGTATGTAGTGATGGACTACCACAAAGTTGGTTTTTGTATTAATGAATTTGGACAAACCGGAAACTTTTTTTTAACTGAGAAACAAATACAAGACCTAACCTAACCTCTCCTAGCAATAGTAGGTTAGGTTATCCAATCCAATAGTCGCCCCTCATCCAATAGTTAGTAGCAATAGTACGGGCACGTAGTCTCCGTAGTGCAGTAGTAAAGCACTTGCCAGGTGCTTGGCGAGCGCTTTGACCTGGGCTCCTATCCTGGCCGGGGAGGATTGACTGGGTGCCAATCCTTAACTGTACGCCTCTCTTCACCCAGCAGTGAATAGGTACCCGGGAGTAAGGTACCTGTAGTGGAGTTGCGTCCTTGGGAAGGTCAGTAGTTCCACCTTTGGGAAGGGGTGGGGACCTAGATACAAGCTCAACAAGCCACATTGTAGGGCAGAAAACAGGAGATGCTTTTTCGCCCACAGAGTTATAATATACACATAGAACCGCCTACCCGCCGAAGCCGTGAATCCGAAGACATTGCTGCAATTCAAAATACAGTTGGATAAGATCATCAGGAAAAATGGGGGGACTTTTAATAAGCCGCTGGCTTTGTGTCCCTCGACAGAAGGATTCTGCATCCGGGTTTCTATTCCCCCTTCTCCCCTCCTTCTCTGCCCCCTCTCTTCTTTCCCAATCTATCCTTCCCCCTCTTTAATTTCTCGTCCTCTCTACTTTTCTCCTCCAACATTCCCCTATTCCTGCTTCATCCTCTTTCCCAATCTCCCACCCTCTTAATTTTTCTCCCCCACCATCCCCTCTCCGTCTTACCTTGCTCCTCCCCTCTCTCCCACTTCTCATGTCTCTCCCCTCTTTCCCAACATCACCCCTCTCTTCCCCCCCCCCCTTCCCATTTCACCCGGGTATTTTTTTTTATCACATTTAGGTACATCTGCATTTGTGCAGCTACCCTAGATTATATGAAGGGGGAGTACATTGTGTCACAAAACTAGCTACGTGATGCTAAAATCCCCATCTCGCAGGATGGTTAGTCATACAGAGGCATGTGATCAGTAGTCTGCACTGGCAAATTCTGGGTGCATTATGAGGATATCATGAACACGAGAGTGAATAAGGTAACAGTGATACTAAAAGTCTCCATCTTGCAGGATGGTTAGTCATACAGAGCCATATGTTCAGTAGCCTGCACTAGCAAGTTTTGGGTGCAATATGAGGATATCCTCAAGAACACGAGAGTGAATAAAGTAATTATAAAACTCCAGGTACCTCATGCCAACGGGTCTGAATTGTCTCATAACTGGGCATTCGGTGATGTAGTGTGCAAGATCATGCCCCAATTCCTACTTGCAGAGTTTACACCTGGAGTGCTCAGGATTGGGTAGATTCGTCTGTAGCCACCTAGCTGCTATAGGTAACGGTAACCCAATCTGATCCTGGCAACAACTGTGTCCCACAGTCTGGTGGACTAATTTCGCTGCAATGTCTGTGTCATTATGATGGGTTATATTTATGTGTGATGGTATCCATACAAAGGAGATTCGAAACCCTTTACTTTGTGTGGCTATTAGAAATGTAGCAAGTAAAAACTCTACGGAAAACACAACCCATTATATTATTTCAGACTTCAAGAAAATCGCCGAGATGGGAATCTTAATAAGATGCCAATAGCTTAAAATGTAACACTTAAAGCAGACGGGAGACATCTCCCGTCACGCAGGGTGCAGTCTCACCTCCACAGATCTCCAGTATCAGCTCTTGATACTGGTAATGGCTCAAAAGGGCCGCCACTTACGGGCTAGTCATGCCCGTGCCACCTTTTAGGTGGCTTAATCTTTATCAATCAATCAATCACTTAAAGCATGCCCTTGACACTCACATACTCCCATGTTTCGTGCGTGAAAGTTGACTGAGGTCAGCCCCAAGTCTCGTACTTCGAGCAAGCATTCTATTTTATAGATATACAGTACAGTAGATACAATACTCTACATTATAGGTAGGACTCTTTGTTAATGATACCATAGTTTTCAACATTGGTTTTCACACGTTAATAGCAGAGTTGCTATTTATGGTTTTAGGTCACAACCCGTATATTCAACATACATATCTAGTGTATCTACTAGTAGCGAAATATGGATACATTGCAGAAATTTCAGAAACTATCATTTTCAGTACAATAATTTCACTTCATCTAGGCTCCCGTACATGCCAAACTGTTAAATATACTTGTAGCCAAGTCAACTCCAAGTCAGGAGTTATCATTGAAAAAACTGTTGAACATTCATTCCCTTAACAAATTTGTTCCATCAAATTGGTTCCTCGTGGGCTGTTCATACACCACATGTTCATCTACTTGGCCATAATTGTTTTTACCTTTCGAAATCTAATAATTTCCTCATTTCTGCTTTGTTAGCACCTATATTCCTATGAAATTGTATAGTTTTTACCAACCATCTTAGAGTTTTTTTTGTTTTTTTTTGCACAGACACGTATCCAAATATTTATTTGATTTGTTTAGTAAAGTATTCTCGTTAAATTTAGTTCAAATCCACTGACAGTTTCTAGTTTATTAACAGATTCATTCAACTATTCACTGATTTTAGCTTAAACTAAAATAAAATCAATACTCCTAATTTTTAATATGTCTACGTCTATAGACATCACCAAAACTAATACTCAAGCCCCTGCTACTGTGGGCAAGGTATAAGTGTTTTTTCATATACTCTATGTCTTTTGATGTAACAGCTAATTTGCATAACAAGTAATCAAGTTATTTTTTTTTAACTTTAAGAGGACCCAGTTGTGAGAAAGTTTTTAAAAACTGACATTTGCCGCCGCTATGCTGACAAGTACCTGTTGGCTATGGTGTTCACCTACTTTGTACGTGCTGATCTGAAGTCTCATCAGTATTCTAGGAAGAACTTCTTTGCTGCTTTGTAAGTAATGAATACAGCCAGGTTAATTCAATTTTATCTTTATGTTGATTTTGTAAGGTATGATATATGCTTAAACTGTGGTTCTTTGTGTATTCATATTCTGTATTTCACTTCAGAATGGCTCTTCGTAAAATTGAAGGTCAAGGGCTGCAATAAATTATTCAGATTTTTTTAGCCTAAAATTTAGAGGAGTTCCTTAAAATGTTATATGAAAATACGAAACTATTAGAATAAATATTAAAATGTTCGATTTTCTATGATTTTATGTATGTTTCTTACGAAAATCGTAAGATTGTTTAAGTTTACGGAATTATAATATACTGAATCTGTTCTCTTGCTTATAGATACATATACTGTCCTTAAATTGTAAGATGACATATGGATAAACACTTACAAAGATGCATTATGGGTAGTAAACATGTCAGGGCTGATCTTATCGAAACTTTTAAAAGAATTTTTTGTATCTACCTGATTTACCTGGAGGATATTGATCCAGATAACTGCTTCAAAAGGTCAGATGTAACACAAACATGGAACAACGGTTTCAAGCTCAAGCCACAATGTAGGACTGAAAACAGAAGGCGATTTGTCATCTTCTGGTTATAAACCCCTATCATCAAATTATCATGCAAGAAGAGCCACACATCTATGGATCATCCAATAAAACCAGCAGACTTCTAGATGTTACTACTGCTCGGCTTAGACTTTGTCAAGTATCTCTGGGAATTCTCATTATCTGCTGATGTAGACCTGACTAAATGTAAACTGTGTCAACAAAATTATTCGTACACTCCCGTCACTATGTGATGGAGTGCAAAAAGATATGTGAATTCAGAGATAATTCTATAACGAATGTTCCAGAGATGTGTAAATATTTCATTCAAAATGATCTGCTACCAGAAATCTTAGCCAAATATCCCCAGTTTGCTAACTGTAGGTAGTAACTAAGTGATTGTAACCTATCCATACCTGCCCATTGAATGGAGTTCGGTGTGGAGGATGAGCATATCAATTGTGACACTAGAGCCTGACAGCTGAGTAGACAGCGCTTGGGATTCGTAGTCCTAAGGTTCCGGGTTCGATCCCCGGTGGAGGCAGAAACAAATGGGCAGAGTTTCTTTCGCCCTGATGCCCCTGTGACCTAGCAGTAAATAGGTATCTGGGAGTTAGACAGCTGCTATAGGCTGCTTTCTGGGGGGGGGGGGTAACAAAAAGGAGGCCTGGTCAAGGACCGGGCCACGGGGACGCTAAGCCCCGAAATCATCTCAAGATAACCAATCTGTGATTTTAGTCTAATGCCAATTGTATTTTTATGCTGTGTACTGATTATTTTTATGTAGTTGTATCTGATTCTCTTCCTCCATTTTTTAATACTAACTATGCAGACTATTAATTCTACTACCATTTTGCCCCCTGTAAGCCTACATGCATATCATAGCATTCATAACTTGATTTTTTTATCAAACCCTTTCTTGTAATACAGTATTATCAAATTTCCTGTAAATACTGTACCAAACTGCAGGGTGTATGTACAGTGCTGTACTATACGTATGATGTACTTCCCTTACAGGTATCTTGCACATGATATGGAGGAAGATGAGGAAGAGTTAAAGTATGAAGTTTTACCCTGGACACTTGGTCATGCATGGCGAAAAACATACACATCTCTATTACGAATACGTGATGATATTTTCTGGGCTATTGGCTGTCGTGCCGTTGTTTCCAAGAGGTGCTGTGACCAGGTAATGCTTTTGTGCAGTTCTGAAAAAATCTTTAGCTGGTTAAAACTTTAAAAGAATCTTGAGATTTAGCAGGTTTAAATTTTGTTTTATACATTATAGTATTTATTAATTTTAATTTACCTCTTACCTATTACGTTATTTGTTTATTTGCAAACTAAATTTAAATGTAGACTACTATATAACAAAAACTTTGATATTGGAAGACAGTGTAATAGATTTCAGTGTAATAGATTACAGATGGCTGTTGCCTGAAATGATTTTGTAGGCAAGATATTCGAGTAGTCCAGAGAAATTGTAATAGATAAGGCAACCAGAAAGTAAGATTTGGAATATAATTCTTAAATTTAGGGTGAATTTCTAGTGTGTTTTGAAGTAACTGTTATTATATAATTTATTCCCTGGAAACAAACCGTAACTGTCCCTATTTTCCGCTTGTTACAACTTGTAATAAAGTTATTACATTTTGGCTTAACATGTTTATGACGCATTAGAACGTTGTTACAACTTGCTATACAGTGTTGGTCGTTATAACTTGTCAGGAGGTATTAAAACTTGTTCGAACGTTGTAGCAACGTCGTAGTTTCGTTGTGTGTTGGGCGGGTTGAGAGTTAAGAATGCACATGAATAATAGACTATTCCAATTAATCCACCTCATATTTTATGGGAAAAAAAGAGATAATGTACATAAAATAGCAATTAGAAATGGATTGTAATTAATGCTTGAACTTTACTTCTCTCAAAAACTTAATCAAAGGTGATGGGGATGCAGCCAGATCACTGGTTGTGGGAGCGTGAAAGGCCGGTGTACCACGGAGGTGCACACCGAGAGTATCTCAAGCACCCTGATGATAATGGTACGGTAAATGAAGATCATTTGTTTTAGTTTTAGTTTCTTCATTAACCCCTTTCCTGCAGCCACCCCTGATATCTCTCATCCCCAAAGAGAAGACAAAGTAGACAAAGTATTAATATTTTTGGATTACATTTGTCATTAGACTTAAAGTAAGGAAAACAATGTTTTTAGTCTAGTCCATTCAAAATCCAGGCAGAAATATCAGAGGAAAAATAATCATTTTGTCTCATTGATAGTAAACATGATCCAAGAAACATCAATACTTGGCCATGTATGTTCTCTTGACATGAAATATGCAAGACCAGACCCTAGGAATAATCAAACAAAACTTTGACCTCAAGGAAAAAAAGGTAGTTATTCAACTGTTCAAATCTGTGGTGTGCCCAGTACCCAAGCATGGAGACCTCACCTTCAGAAGGACATATCTGCTTTGGAGAAAAGTCCAGCACTGCGCAACAAAAGTCATCCCAGAATTCATTCGACTCTCATTCCAGGAACAGTCTAGGGCCACAGGGCTAACAACACTGAAAATCAGACATGACAGAGCTGATCTCATCAAAACTTTTAAAATACTAAACAAAATGGAAGATTTTGATCTAATGCACTTCTTTAAACAGCCAGATATAACACAGACAAATATCAACTGCTTCAAGCTCAACAAGCCACAATGTAGGACAGAAAACCAAGAGATGCTTTTTCACCTATAGGGTAATAAAACCATGGAACTTACCACCCACTGAAGCCTGCATATTAGGCATGAGCTTCCTGAAAAAGCTGAGTGAAGTATGACTTGAAGAGAGTTATAGTAGAGGAATCTTGGTAAAATTAAAGACAAGATGAAATGAGCACCAAAGACCACTTACTTTATAGTGACAAAGAATCTCTAATGGCTCGAATCAAAATTGCCACTACCTAACCTCCATACATAACTTAAAAACTCTGTAGATAGCCTGGAATGGTTCGAATAGAACTGAAAATTAATCCTCTGGAATAAAATAGAAAGAAAAATGAGTATGGAGGCAAACGAAGCATAAGTGGTTGCAGGAAGGCCAGAAGAGTGAGCTCACAGAGAACGCCAACTTTACAAAACTGCCAAGAGCATCTACAATAAGATAAACTCCCAGTTGCTATAGTCAACTCCTCGCATTCACTTCATACATATTACAATCGTAGAAGAAAGTTTTACAGACAGGCAGCATGTGGCTCCAGAGAAATATTAGATTAGAGTTGCAGTAGCAGCCAGGCAGCCAACAGAGCAATCAGCAGAGTCAGCAGAGCAATACTTGGTGGCACATTAAAAACTTGAGTATTTTATGCAAGTGAGGGACAAACAGTTGTAGATGAATTAAAAAGCAAACATCATAATTATCTTCAAAATCAATGCCTGTAGTGCAGTTATCTACAGGTTGATGCATAATAGAGGATCCCAAGTTCATTCACTATGCAGGTTATTTGGGCAAGTTTTTCACCTGGTACATCTATTCATTTAGCAGACAATAGGTACTGGAGGGTCAAATGTCAGTACCTGTAGTTGGCCTAGAACTTAGGGGGACCTCAATAAGCCTACATGCAGTAAGAATATCATTTGAGGTAACATGAACCAGTGTTCTGATGATTCCCAGACATTCACCTTAACCTACTTAGCCACTATAGGACAAAAACCAATGAACCCAGAACTCTACTGAATTCACTGGGCATATCTGGAGGCCCCAACTGGTACCAAAACCAAGGTTTTTACATTTGGCCTGCCCACCAGTCTAACCTGTGGGTAATGGTGTTTACAACTTTATGTCCTCCTTTAGAACACCAGAATCGCCAGAATGCTTGTTCAAGTCGCCTCATTGCCTGAAATTATTTTCTCATTGATGTATCACACCAGTGTGATTTGTGTGTGTTCATACATACAGTCTTCTTATCTCTGACAACAGAAATCTATGTAAGGTGTTTATATTGCATGTTATATTATTTAAGACATTAATTTATCATAGTTAAGCAGAAATTGGGCTAAATAGGATAATCCTATAAGTGGTGGCTAGGCAAGGTGTAATCTTTATGCTCTTGTTTGGTGCCGTTACCAGTTGGTGGCACTGTCACGACCCTTGAGACTAAATAATATTCTTCTCCCCACAGTGTAAAGAACCAATAAAAATCTGCCATGCCAATAGGTGTCTAGGGGTATAATTAATCACTGTATAAAAACGGGAGAACAATATATTTTCCTAAGGGTGACAACTTAACAACAATTAAATAAATAGTAGCCAGAAATATTTATCAGCATGTAATACTATAGAATGCAAGTAATTATTTGAGACCTGAGCACTATCACCAGAATATGGAGTAAGCCATAAATACACTAAAATCGTCTATCCAGATAAATTAATATTTATATGGGCTTAAAATAACAAAAACCAAGAACTTAGCTTAAACACAACTGCACTCGACCGCAGCCGCCACTCTTCTTGAGGTTATCTTGAGATGATTTCGGGGCTTTAGTGTCCCCGCGGCCCGGTCCTCGGCCAGGCCTCCACCCCCAGGAAGCAGCCCTTGACAGCTGACTAACACCCAGGTACCTATTTACTACTAGGTAACAAGGGCATTCAGGGTGAAAGAAACTTTGCCCATTTGTTTCTGCCTCGTGCAGGAATCGAACCCGCGCCACAGAATTACGAGTACTGCGCGCTATCCACCAGGCTACGAGGTACCCACACTCCACACCTCCACACACGAGGTACTCTACTGCCCAGGACGTGGTCCGCAGGCCCAACGTCGACTAACCGTCTACCCAAACACCAATTAACGTTCGCATGAACATTGTGAACATTCTATTTACAAAGGTCAGCCCTAAACTCCAACATTATTAACTAAGAGTTGTAATTACTGGTCTCACATTCCTTGAAATATTACGGCTACCACATATGGGAATAAATAAATATAAAACTATAGGCAATTGATTTGCCAACAATCGCCCTGGCCATTCCCAATTATTGTCAACCGCCCACACGGCTAATTTCACGTGACATCCACCACCAAAACAAACCTTACACACACTACCCAGCTATCTATGTTATATATATATAATGTATATATATCTATATACACAAATCTTATACAACTGACAGCAATATTTACGTAGAGAAAACAATAACATAATACGAGGTTCGGGAGAATTAGCAGAATCGTAATAAGATTCGTGACAGGCACACACTGGCATGATGTATTTTTAAGAGGTTTGGGAATGCTTTACCGAATGTTGCAATAATGTTCAGAATTGAAAATGTTTAAGAATGACAATGGTTTAGAGTCACAGTGAAAGAGTAGGCCTATTTTGTGTGATTTTGACTAAAGTCTTTTGTCGCAGTCAAAAAGTTAACAAGTTTGAAGATGAGAGAAAAGTGCTAATTGATTGCAGGAAAATCATAAGAAATATATTTTGCTTATGTGTTGAGTACAGTGTAAATACACAAGACTGTGATGATAAATTAATATATGTACAGTACTCTTTATAGGTCATCCTCGTGGTCCGGACAAATCACCTCTACAGTGTCGCAAGTGTCTGGAACGTGAATGCAGAAATTCTGAAAGTTCATATCTCCTCTATTTGTCTGAGTCTGAAACAAGTACAGACTCACTGTGTGTAGGTAAGCAAATCTTATGTTTTTTGTGAACCGTCATGCAGAAGAATGTTTAGCACCATCTTATCTTGAGGTTATCTTGATGATTTCGGGGCTTTAGTGTCCCCGCGGCCCGGTCCTCGACCAGGCCTCTACCCCAGGAAGCAGCCCGTGACAGCTGCCTAACACCCAGGTACCTATTTTACTGCTAGGTAACAGGGGCATAGGGTGAAAGAAACTCTGCTCATTGTTTCTCGCCGGCGCCTGGGATCGAACCCAGGACCACAGGATCACAAGTCCAGCGTGCTGTCCGCTCGGCCGACCGGCTCCCTAACATTTGAATCCCTTGCATGGATTAACTTGTGTAAGAGATTCCCAATATGTGCAACTAAGTTTAAACCGAAGAGCACCCAAAGAAAATTGTTGAAAACATCTTGACAAGCTAATCAAATTTAAATATTACTGTATTTTTCAATAGTGGAAAAGGAGTAGAAGCACAAGTCACATCTGTGTACATCACTAGTTATAAGATTGTCTCCGTAATATATTTAGGGAAGTATATCTCTGTAATATATTTAGGGTAGTATAACATACATGGGTGTGGCTTATTTGTATTGTTTATCGGATAATTAACTTGTCTCAAATTGTTCTAACATGTTGAAATTGAAATTGAAATAAGTCTATTGAGGTATAATACACACAAAGGGATGAGGTAGCTCAAGCTATTCTCACCCCGTTCAGTACATCATGTTAATACATACATAGACACACATCACAAACAATAAACATATTACCCAACATTCTGAGAGATAAACATCTACATTTCCTCCTTTACACAAGTAACTAACATGTTAGGTAAGCCTAATAAACAAATGGTGAGATAAAATTATTACAGGGTCTTATAGTACAGTTGGCTTTATTCTCAACTCACAGTCGAGTATTCTGGGCTTGATTCCCAGGTGGGACAGAAATGGTTGAGCATATTTCCTTTCACCTAATGTTGCTGTTCATCTATGGTAAATGTGGTAAAATCTAGTAGTAAATAGGTACACTACTTGGGAGTTAGGTAGCTGTTATGGAGTTGCATTCTGGGGAAGGTTAAGATTAGGTGGACAGCAATACAAACCTAAAGTATATATACAAACAAGCTTCTTGTCCCCGAGAAACTAATTATTAATTATTATTGATATTGCATATCTGAACACACAAGTCATGGAAATGACTAACTGGTCTACCACCTCATGTCTTTCAACAGCAGTTTATGTACACTTGTGGTTAGTTGCATATCAGTACTGTGTTGTACTGTATATATGTATATTTCTACCTAGTACAGGATCTCACAATGACCCAGAATATTGTTATTTATATTTTATTATTCTCTTATTTTTCCCATGCAGTATATGCCTTTACTCTTGGTCTTGTCTTAATTTATTGACATTGTATATGCTTGTCATGGAAATCCTCATCCAATCTAAAATTTTAGGTTCTCAGTGCAAGAGGTCGTTGTTTCTATATGCAGTAAGGTAGAACAAAATTCCTCATTTCACTTCTGCCTTGCACAAACCATGACTTGGCTAGAACTCTATTTTTGATTGGATATTATAACTCTTGCTCACATTTCTCTCCTTTTCTCCTGCCATTATATTAATAAGAATCATTAGCAAAAGAATAATCAGCAGGGACCATGTGGGAGGGGAAGTTGAAGGCAAGATCTGAGTGGGCATGTTGTGTTGAAGTGGTTATGGGTATGGTGGACTGGGTGTTGGTATGGGCACATGAAGTCTGGGTGTTGGTATGGGCACATGAAGTCTGGGTGTTGGTATGGGCACATGAAGTCTGGGTATGGGCATATGGTGGGGGGGGGGTGCTGTTAGTGGTTGTGTGAATGGGGTTGAGAGTACAAGTGAATGTATGCCAGGTAGAGAGAAGGGTGTGGTTGGCATATAATCAATATAATGTGTTACAGGTTGTTGGTACAGGGAAATCTTGGAGAGAAGGCAGCAGGAGTGGGGAGTAGCAGGGTGGGGGAAGGGAGGAGCGGAGTGGTAAGGTAAGGATGTTGTGTGGTGGTGTGAGAGTAAGGGTGCTGTGTGGATTTGGTGGGGATTAAGGGTTGGCAGCCTTATAATGTGATAAAACTCTTTGGACTCTCTTTGGACTAAAAAAAAATCTGAACCAAAAAAACAAATAGAAAACAATAGTTATCACTGGGTAGACTGCCAGAAAACTAAAATATGCCAAATTTTATCATATTTTATATGATGAGGGTTTTGAAATATATTACCAAAACAAAAATTAAGTCACTATGTTGCCAACTTTCAATAGCTGCTATGCACTTTTTATCCAAACTAATGTATTTTAATTTCTAGTCATTCTTAAGCCGTTCTTGAGATACTGAAGGAAAATTTAACATTTTCCTTCAGTATCAGTTCAGTTCAACTGAAAATTGAATTGTTTTGGATAATCATACTCATAGTATCCTACTAGGAATAGATTATTTCACTCTCTCCTTGGTTTGCATTGCAAGCTTTGTCAAGTTGACCAAACTGAGCATTTTGACGTGCTAATGCTAGTCCACGGCTCATGTCAAGTCAGGGGAGGGTAAGTATGATGTACAGTTTCACTCTCCTTTCATTATACAGTAGTGGTTGTTCAGTTAGTAGTTAGTGTGAAGGAATGCAGGGATTAAGCTTATAATGTTGGCACTGGTTTAGGCAAATAAAAGTTGTTTCTTTTCCTAATTAAACAGATGGAGGTAAAACAGTGGTGCACAAGGAGAGAGATTCTGGCTTTGAGACATTTCTGTGTCCACCATCTGATACCAGCATTAACTCTCCTCCTCCAGTATCTATGAACTGTGACAAAATGGACACAAGAATAGATATATTAAATGATACTAAGCATCACAATGGAAATATGAAATTAACTCATTTCAGTTACACTGAAGGAAGCATTACACAAACTCACACAAGCTCTGAATCTTCACCTTATGATGTCTTGGAAAATGACTATCTGGAATTACCAGGAAAAAAACCAATTGAGATACTGGAAGAAGTTGCATCCTCTCAAGCTGACACCATATTTACTTCACAAATACAATTACCATCCCCTTTATTATAAGACTTTTTCATGACCTCTATTAAGAATTGAAGATGTCTGCATTATAGTGAATTGGGAATTGACATAAAATTCTACATATTTATCTTGTACATATCTGATACTGTACTGTGGAATAGAAAGTAATATGCACAGGATGGGAAACTATGTTCTTTCAAGTAGACTACTTCAGTATAATCAGGTGTACCAATATTGAAGTTTTCATAATGACTACAACAAAATGTTATTTTGTTTTGTTTACTTGACTATAGTTTATTGATGTTATTGGTGAATTATTTGTATAATCATATTTATCATGAGTGACAGTAGGCATTACCTTATAAACTGTGTGTATAGTATTCGACTTCATTGTAAATATTTTGAAAGGATATTATTTATATAAAATGTAATCATTTAATTCAAATGTATGATTATCTTGAACCATAAATTTATTTATTTTTAAATAATTTATCAATTTATTTCTCGTCCATAAATTCAGTGACTGATGAACAATAGTAATTTGTAAATTATACAGATAAATCACGCATCAAAATACAGTACTCTTTATTTAGGAAATTACTTTTATTCATATATATTTATTTATTTTTTTACAGATACGTGCGCACACATTCATATTCGTTCATTCATTCATTCTCATGTACAATACATAATTTATCTTGAAAGTGTTAATCATATAAATTTAAATGCAAATTTTTTGTTAGTCTTTATAGATCATACCTATTTGCATAGCATTTTCTGTTTTAAAATGCTTCATTATTTTCATTAAACCAAATGTGGATAGGCTGTATGAACTCTAGTAATGTACACTCAAATTAAATACGTACATCATGCATAGTCCTGTTTTGCTGCTGGAATTTGTAAGGCTAAACAAAATAATGGAGCTCTTAATATTAAAAAGGAAGAAAAAAGGGTAAAAATAATCTTCAATGACTGGATTATGTGCACTGAGTGTGTTTTGTAAACAAAAATAAATAAATGAAAGTATGTTTTACCTGACAAATCTGCTTAATGCATTTGTAAATAATGAAGAATCTCTTTACAATTAAAGGGTTTGAAGGCTTTATTCACTTCATTTTACTTAAGTTTGGCAGATGTGTATAACGAAGACGTTTGTTATTATATACGGTAACTGTTCCCTAGACAGAACATCATTAATGACGCAGGATACCTACCACTAGAGTGCCTGCGAGTAACAAAACAACTGCCATTTCCCAAGGTAATAAAAGCATTAGTAGTAGGCATCCATCAGTCTCGGGAGACTATGGAGTTGCGCTCTGGTTGTCGGTCTAGAGCGGCCTCACCAGGGCGCAAAGCCAGGGTAGGTTGATACGGGGGAGAAGCTGTTACCCAGGCAGCAGGTCCCCCCCTCTCCACGGCGCTGAAAGTCTCCAATGGAAAGGCATACGCCAATACGATTGGTTCCAGCGCCATCGCAGGAACTGTGAGTTCCGGGGTTGACCTCGAAGGTGGTGAAGAAGGGCATTGTTCACTAGGAATAGGAGAGACTGTATTGCAGCCAGAAAGAAAATCCAGATGCAAACAACAAGAAAATCTCGTCTAATTCAGATGCATGTCATTTGTTTCCAAAATGTAAAAATTAATGTCCTGTCTTAATTGGATATATAATATCTAATTAATAAATATTTCATATATCCTAACATTATGGAAATTGGATTCTCAAATCAAAAGTAAAATAATATAATAATTTTATTATATACTACAGAAGGTACTACCAGTAACATGAAATCACCAGGAAGGTTAATTTCAGGAAGATTGTTTCTCTTGGCTTGTATACAGAGGTAGATTTTCTATATACATTTAGTATAGAACCAGTAGACTATGCTTTGTCCAGAATTTTATAAGCATTGTTTTTAACAATGGCCTACAATTGTGAAACATATTCTTGTAATTTGAACTAACAAATTGATCCTTAATATAAAATATTAATATTGTACTGCCTAACAAACATGTACAGTACAGTACTCATTTCTAAGTACAGTATCACTAAAATAAAGAAATTAACAATAAATATATTAAACTGTTAACAGCAAATCTCATTCAATTAATTTTGTAAAATTAAAACATCAGAAATAACAAACTAATGAACAACTATGAGGGTAGAAATAACTTGAGCTACTCTATCCTTTTGAGATATATTATCTCGGTAAAGTACTTGGACTTGAAATGAACAACTGAATATTCTTTAACACTCAGAGAACCTGCAATAATGACATTTAAGTTGTATACTAAAATGATTTAACCCTATGACACTAATAAACATATTTACGAATAATAACATTGTGGTGGATTAGACTAAACTATATCGAGATTGCACATATGTTCATTATCATTACTGTATTACAGAACACACATAATACAAATATACTTCTAAAAAGTTTATATCGGCAACTATTAAAATTGTGACATCAAATAAATATATTATATATTTCTTAATTCACTATATGTAACAGCAAAAATATTCTGAAATTCTGTCATATGAAAAAATACTAGGTAGAAAGGATTGGTGAAAATCATATCCCCACGATACACAATTTTTAAATGAGGTAAAAATCGGTTATAAACTTACATGTTTTTATAAACAAATGGCATGTAATTTTATTTTAATGATGGATACTAGAAATTTATCATCTCAAATGCATACAGCAAGGATTTATATTGTATTCTATTATTTTAGTCTAGTGCCAGCTTCTAATGTTTTAATAACTAAATAAATAAATTTTTGAGACTAAGTTACATGGGTTAAATACACATGATTAGCACCTTGATTCCAAACCAGACAAAAGAAAATGCAAAATGCACAAGATCCCTAAAATGCTATAAAATGTGAGGAAGACTATGAAACATGCATCTAAATGCATGATAAAAAGAAGGAAAGCTAAATAAATAGTAATAAAGAAATTTGACAAAAAATATTAAAGTACACGTACAGTAAGAGAACCAGTTTCTTCGAGAGAGTAAGTAGACAGCCTACCAAAAGGTCTCCATGTAAGAAAAGGGCTATCTTGTAATATTTTTTTTTTTTAAAGCTTTTCCTTTCTGAACATTGGCCAGTCAATTGCCCCATCCCTTAGGCAATATATTAGGTTCCTCTGGAACATTGCTAACTCCCGGCTGTGTACCAGCAAGTACCAGTTCAACTTTCCATCTCTAGACACAGTAGGGATCTTTTTCTAAGTGTCCCTGCTAGGCAATAACAGGAGGAATGGGTTGGATCAGCACACATCCAAGGATCAAACACTGAATGTGTGTTTTCTTCGGGGCTGGTTGCATTTGCCACCTCTGGGCTCTTCCCTCTCTTGTTTTTGTTTGGCTGTGGTGACTTGCCCAAGTAAACAACTAAGTGCCTCATGCTAGGAAATTAGGGGTATAGTATAGCTGAAATGCTTTCTGATCTTGATCCCGTTTTCCCTGTGCCCTTTTATTTTTAGGATAATTACTATGAAAATGAGGCACATTTGTTGGCTAATTCTGTTTGCAATACATTACCAATGCTGTTTTACCTTATGAAGTGGGTAGTAGCAGCTAGGTAACTAGAAGTTGGTAGTTAGCAATGAGGGAGATTTAGTTTAGAGGAATGTACCTTCCAATGGTTCAGGGCCGGACTGAGAATTATTCAGTGTCTTCCCTCCTCCAGTTATGGCCTGGAGTGGGAATTCAGAAGAGATCCCTGCTGCTTGCAGAGATGGACAGTATCACTGCCTCAGGCTGGAGTTTCCAATACAGTATCTCAGGGAGAGGTAGGGTATTTCAGGAGCTTGACCAACCCTGAAGTGTGTTGTGGCCACACTAAATCCTATTTTGGTTAAATCTATAATAGTCCATATTTAATAGTATGCAATCCATTCTAATAAAGGTTATTATTACAATGGGTTCTAATAATATTTAGTTCACAACCATAATCTTTTTGCTCTAAACTTACGTAAAATATTTTTTTAATGTTTCCGAGATATCCTACTTGGTTGATCCTTAAGGCAAGATCCTATTCACTTCTGGTTAGGATCTACTTCAATCAGGACAGATCAACATTAAGGTAATATTGTTCATTACTGGTACTAGGGAGAAACTGGAAACAATCAATGCCGCCCAGAATAAAGAGAAGAGTGCTTTACATAAACTCAAGCTTTCACAGGTGAAACCTTGCAACACAAATTGCTATGCTGTACCTTGGTTAACTACCCACTACTGTAGGTCACTTCAGTATTCCCAACTGCCACCAAATGATATTGCCAATGCCATAAGAAAGCTCTCCAAGCCAACCTTCTCATGGTCCATCCTAACTTGCCTCGGCCTCACGGGAAACAAAGCCACTTCTCTGGTGTGGTGATGCTGCTGTACAGTCTATTTACCCCAGGTCCCACCTTGGCAGGATTTTTATGACTTATTTTATTCCTTTTGTTTTGGTCATGGGCTTTCCTTTCCCATCTTTGTTTTTTGTATAGACTTGCTTAGATTGTTGGGGGTTAACCTAGAATTCCTGCTTTGGCGACGAGGTCTTTCACACACAACGCTTAAGAGTACGCAGTTTGTTATCAACAACAGAAGACCAACAACCCTGCCAACGGGCAAGGATGGAGGAATGAATAACCGGATAAAAGTCAGAAAAAAGAATACCCTTACGGGAAACGGGACAAGAGCGGATAGCCTCTCTAGCAGGAGCATCCGCACGCTCATTTAAAGAATAACCAACATGGCTGTGAACCCAACATAACTCCACGGATTTAAATTTACTAGAGATAAGAAACAGCCAATGTTGAATCTCAAAGACAACGGGATGGACAGGATTAAAGAACCCGAGAGCCATAAGGGCACTACGGTAGTCAACAACAATCACAAAGGAGGATTGACAACGAGAAAGCAGGAGACGGAGAGCATGGAGCTCCGTTGTGAAGATGCTAGTCTCCGAAGGAAGGCGACACATATAAGTGCGGTCAGGAAAAACAACGATGTAGCCCACACCGTCCACGGACTTAGACCCATCTGTGAAGATGGAAATGGAGCGGGAGTGTGAAGAAAAGTGCTCAAGAAAAAGGTCAATAAGGGTAAGATATACTTGTACAAACTGTAGTACAAAATATGAGTAGTAGTATGTATAAAATGTACCGTATTTTTAAGTTAATATTTTTTGGGTGTGGAATGGAATAATTAATTTGGCAGTCTCAGGTGTTATATCTGGAAAAGCTTTTGAGTTTATGTCTAGCACTGTTATGTCCACATCTTGGGCTGGATTGAGTATTCTCCAGTGTTTGCACTAATGTGGAATGTTGACCTGCCCTGACTGGCAAACAATAACTGTTTAGGATCTTCCCTTAGGAAAGCAACCCAGTGTACTGCTCAGAAAAGTGTTCGCACACACACACTTTTTATATGTATATTATATATAAATATATATGTATTTATGCACTAACTTGCTTAAACATACAAGTTTGAAGTTATACAACCTTAGACAACAACCTCCCACCAGGGGACTTGAACCCTAGCCAGCATAGATGCTTCACAACACCTGGCATAGCTTGGTACGCCTTTAACCCACTACACCACTCAGACCCTTAAAAGCAATGGGAATAGATATATGTATGTGTATATTATTATATATATATATATATATATATATATATATATATATATATATATAATATTTATTTATTTCAAAGCTATATTTTTCAGGTTTCACTTGCATACAGTCAGGACTTATGTATTTTGTTTCAGGAACAAGTTATAACATATAACTGCAGTACTAATTCAATATAATCATTTCTACCGTTATAGTTTCTCCAAGCAACATTCTTTTATTAAATAATTTGTTAGTAAATAAGCTACATCTGGATATCCTAGATAACATGCAATCAATCTTCAATACAAAATAATAAATAAATGTACAATAAATAGTAACCATACAATATACATACAAATTATTTATAACAATATCTGCACCTTGCACAAATATAAATAAAATGTTAAAAAAATTGTTACTGTACAATATGTTAGAGATTGCTTGTGTGTTAGAGATTATACATTAAAAAAAGAGAGAAGGAACTTGAATTCAGCTGCCTTTGAATGGGAGTATTTACACTGTTTATGGAGCCCATAAATTGTTTTGATTTTTTATAAAATAAATATATAACTTAATTATTATGTTATTGCAAAATTACATGGAAAAATATATCTTCATTTCACAGGATTTACTAAAATAACAGATTAATCAAGAAATATATCTTCATTTCACAGGATTTACTAAAATAACAGATTAATCAAGAAATATCTTCACTACGTACTCAATCCCCTAAAATATGATAGTTTTGTCTTTATCAACTAAATAAACAATTGTAAACGGGTATATAAACTGTAAGAGGGATAGATAAAGACAGTATTAGCACTATATACTATACTGTATACATATGTATATAAATTATACATATGGGCAAAAGGGGAGATCTTTGACAAGCCGCTGGCTTTCTGTCCTGGTTGAGGCACTAAGAGTCTTAGTGGCCCCTCAGGTAAATTCAGGTAAAATACTGTATGTATACCATATGTGCATGTGTATGTTCATAGATATGGATATGTGCCTCTGTTAAAATGACAATTATTATTATTCCACCTTTGGGAAGGAAATTCCTGGTACTTGTAAGGCAGCAGATAAGGAGGTTCATTAAGTAATGACAAACAACTCAACCATGTGTTATGTGGTTATGTGACCTGTGAGAAACAAACTGAATGGTTTGTGTAATTAAAAACATTCAAAATTACCAAAATATTTAAGTAGGGGTGCACTGCATCTTTGAAAATTTGTATTTGTTTTTGAGCACCTGTAGTTAAGATGAGCAAGGCCACCTCAGTCATTCTTGGAGCCAGGACCTAGACCC
Source organism: Procambarus clarkii (assembly GCF_040958095.1). Taxonomy (NCBI): domain Eukaryota; kingdom Metazoa; phylum Arthropoda; class Malacostraca; order Decapoda; family Cambaridae; genus Procambarus; species Procambarus clarkii. The sequence goes on from NC_091221.1 coordinate 10,150,776, forward strand.
ACCTAGCACACCAGTCTAGTCAGGCTCTGTTGATCTGTGCCCCACCGCTTGTACAAGCTGGATCAATTTCAATCCATCACCAAAACGCCCACCCACTATGACACTAAAAGACCTTGAAAAACATTCATAACCCTTGTTGACCAGACCACACACTAGAAGGTGAAGGGACGACGACGTTTCGGTCCGTCCTGGACCATTCTAAAGTCACAATCGACTTGAGAATGGTCCAGGACGGACCGAAACGTCGTCGTCCCTTCACCTTCTAGTGTGTGGTCAGGTCAACATAATTTAGCCACGTTATTGTAACTCATCGCCTGCATTCATAACCCTTCTAAGAAATATTTGGAAGCAAAAGGAATGGCAGTTAAATCTCTGCTAATTACCACTTGCTACCTTCTAGCCACTCTGATTACCACTAGATGGCAGCACCACTACCAGCTACACTTACTTATTGTATGATACACATACTTATTGTATGATACCCACCTGCATATCTGCTTAGTTCTCAAGAGGCCAATTCAGTTAATTTGTTTGCATATTGCTTAAGACTTAGTCTCCATACATGGTGGCCATTGCTTAGTGTTTGCTTCAGTAAGTGACCAGTTGTTTGTATGCCTCTGGCTGTTGCTATCCTCCTCATCTGGGTTTCTCGCTATCCTCCTCATCTGGGTTTCTTGCTATCCTCCTCATCTGGGTTTCAGAGTTATCTTTCATGTCACTAATTGTTGATGACTGACAGCCATCAGAATTACGTTCTTTGTGGTTATCTGGTAGGCTCCAGGTGTGGTTTGGCTCCTTTTGAGGAAGGTTACTTCGTATGGGTTTTGTTTTGGAACATAGGCCTAGGATTCAAGCATTCAAGTTCACTTTACCCTGAATTTGTTTGTCAGATCACAATATCTAGGTTTTGTTTTAGGCAATACTGTAATGTGACCTGTTTTGTCTTTGGCTGCCCATGGCAATGTGGTTGGGGTTCAGTGCATACACACCGAGTATTCACCTCTTGTAACAAGACTACCACTTTATAAAATGTTATGGTATTTGGGTTCCATACCCGGGGCCAGATTCACGAAAGCACTTACGCAAGTACTTACGAACGTGTACATCTTTCCTCAATCTTTGATGGCTTTGGTTACATTTATTAAACAGTTTATAAGCATGAAAACTTCCGATTCAACTGTTGTTATTGTTATAAACAGTCTCCTGGTGCTTCAGAGCTCATTAACTGTTTAATATATGGAAACAAAGCCACCAAAGATTGAGAAAAGATGTACAGGTTTGTAAGTGCTTGCGTAAGTGCTTTCGTGAATCTGGCCCCAGATTTTGATCAGTCTAGATTCTGTGCTCCAGGATTATTATTGAGCCTATTCTTTGCTGGATGAGTCCTAAGCCTTCCCCGGCTGGTGCGGAGCTCAGTTAGCCTTATGTAACTGCCAACCCCTGTTGTCTCTGATATGTCTCTTGATCTGTGCAGGTTTTTTTTTTCCATGTATGTATAACTTGTTTCAGAGGTCGATAGCAATCCAGTTTGATTTGGAGTTGGAATTGATACTCTTTTTTTTTTTATGAAGAGAATACTGTATATAACAGCTTGTACAGTATTTATGACTAGGATGTCTCTTCAACTCTCTCACAAGTGTGTGGCTTGCAGTGTCAGTAATTACTGAGGTAACTGAGGAGTTGGCGACATCTGTAATGAATGCTCCTGCCTCGTCTCTTGTCCCTGGTTGGGATGTAGCTCAAGGTCCCGTTCTGGATATGGGCCCACCTTCTTGTATTCCCTTTGACACTTTATAGGGTTTTGCATTCACAGGGGTAGAGGTTAACAAAGCATGCTGAGACTGTGGTGTCCCGGGTGAGCCCTCACACTGCAAGTGTTAGTGGCGCTGCTCAAAAGTGAGTGTCATAACCTTAACAGTCTATTTGAACTTAGTAATACTATTTTTTCATGTCTTTATGTGCACATTTATCATAAGGAGAAGAGTAAACCTTTAACTGTGCAAGTGTTCTTAATTATAATCAACATTAAACACAAAAGACCTGTAATTAGAGATTCTTCTAAATACAGTATATACTGTACATTCAGAATAATGCTTGATTGTTGTGCTTAATGCAATATTACGGACAGCAAAGCACTTGCATTGTGGTTTTGCATGCATTTTACAAGACCCTAAGAAGACAGATTGTAAGTGGTATTGTACATGACATAAAAAACAAGTACAAAACATGAACACCAATATCAACCAAAATGTAACTCTTAATTAGTTACATCCTGTTTCATGACACAAATAATACATACTGTAATGATTTTCTGAGAGTTATGCACCATGTTGGCCAGCGATCTTGATATTTACTGCACTGGACAGTTGCGCATCGCTGGCTGATACAGGAATCGGCGTCTTCGCCTTAAAGCTTCAAGGTATACATCTCGATTAAATAATCCAGCCGCCAGAGGAACACTGAAAGATAAACGTGCATTTTTGTTAAACTGTAGTGTCTCATATAATATAAAAAAAACTTTGGTATTGTGTCTCACATATAAAAAAAAAACATTTGAGAGACCAGTAGGCGGAGAGCACTTTTCTGAACGAGTTATTCAGTTGCTCCCTTAGTCAAAGTTCTGATGTTCCCATGGACAGTCACATGTAATCAGAGCACACCAACACTTTGCAACAATATAAAAGGGATTTTTCTAAACATTCCTGTTCACTGTCGAGGGAGACACTAGGGGAATTCTCAATAGAGCCCAGAATGACTGGAACCCTCAATGTGCGGTAATCGTCATTTGTTGACAGGGGCGTCTGGTAGCCGACACTGCTGGCTCCAGTCACTGGAAAAATGTGAGTTGAGCAGTGAGGGTATCCTGCTGACATCTGATGCTAGTTGGAAGTACATACTGTAGAGGCTGGGCCTATTCTATACTAGCGATTAGCAGTGTGCTTTTTGGTGGTCTCTTTGGCACAATGTAGTACCTGGAAGAGGTATAAGTGTAGTTAAACCAGTCTTCTCAACATCAATCCAAATAAGATTGACAATTCTCCAGTCTCTCTCTTGTACCATTATAATTCTAGAGATGTTTGGGGAAATTGCTGTTATTCTGGTGGAAAATGCCAACCTGCCTTGACTGTACAGACCTGTCCATGGGAAGAGCAAAACCATACCTAAGATAACAATCAAGTGGTATATCTGCATTAGATTCTTTTTCTTTAATTAGAAAATATATAAAAAGTCAATCTCTTCACCCTTTATCACTTATAATAATGCTCTTGCACTATAATCTGCAGCAAATTTTCATACAAACTCTCATAGCTTGAAATATGATGATCCTTTTCTCTGAATACTTATTCACAACTGGGAAGCAGCAAGACTGGATGCAGTATTCATCACTCAAGCCAACATCTCTTGGATGTAAGCATGTAAAAAACCAGTGTTGAATGTAATGAAACACATTCTGGTGAGTCCTTGGTGCCTCTTTGTTGCTAGCGACCTGAATTGCTCTACTCAATTCAATCCACACCAGGCCCATGCAAGCCATTTTAAGCCTATTGAAGAACAGAGGTTAAAGCCTGGCCTCCCTCTATAGAGGTGCAGGGAACAGGGAAGCCAAGATCACCCTAACAAAGAAAAAGCTGCCAGAAAGGTGGACGAGCCAAAACAGACAATCCGTTAAGTAAACAAATCCTAAATACCAAGACCCCAAACTGAGCAAACCATCGGTCATGAAGCTATTCACTCGTTAATTGTACCTGTGTGTTGCAAGATAGCGATATGCCTTGTTTGTCAATCCCTTAACTAGACAAGCTCAGTCATTTAGTTAGCAAGATGAAAACCAAAACCCCTGAAAAGGGAGAGAGCAGTCCAAGAACCAACCAACGACACACCAGAAAGAGATATTTAATTATTGCCCTGGAAACACAATCCGTAACTGTCTCTATTTTCTGCTTGTTACAACTCGTAATAAAGTTGTTACATCTTAGCTTAACATGTTTATGATGTATTAGAATGTTGTTACAACTTACTATATTGGTTGTTATAACTAGTTAGGAGGTACAGGCATACCTCAGAATAAGAGTTTAATCCGTTCCTGGAGACGCCTCGCCTTCCGAAAACTCGCATTCCGAAGTTAATTTCCCCATAAGAAATAAAGGGAAATGAATTAATCCGTTCCTGACTACCCCAAAAACCCCACATCAAACTAAATTTTTATACCTAATTTACCTAATTCATCTAAATAAACCTACAAAACTGTGTTCCAGTTATTACTTACCTTGCTGTCGAGTGCTGTAGGCGTATGGAAGATGGTGAGGAGGGGGGAGGAGGAGAGGAGTTACTGTTTGGAAGGGGAGTCCCCTTCCATAATCACATCACATAACCCCATGCCTTGTAACACTATGGATACCACTTCTCTTTCTAAATTTTTCAAACCAGCCCCTGCTTGCCTTAAACTCTTTCTTATCTGCATCACTCGTTGCAGGGGTATTCTTTAGAAGGTCTTCGTGCAACACCCTGGCTTTCTCACAAATAATGGCCTCCGAAACACTATCACCCCTCAACTCCTTGTCGTGTATCCAAATTAATAACAACTTTTCCACTTCTTCAAGTATTTGTGGTCTTTGTGCCGTTAATGTTCTTACTCCTTTTGCCACTTTAGCACCCATAATCTTATTTTTCTTCTTAAGTATAGTGCATATTGTTGATGTGGCTTTGTTGTACTGCCTACAAAGTTCAACAACACGTGTACCGTTCTCATGCTTCCGAATGATCTCTTGTTTCTCCTCTATTGTCATCCTCACATGAGCTTTCTGGCCTTTATCCTTACCACTGGCTTTCTTGGGACCCATGGTGAGATATATAATAACAAATTGTATAGACAAATCACCAAAAATCCAACAAAACACTGAAAATCAGCGAGAAGAATTGATGTGGGGGTAGTCACTGAGCGCGAGACAATAATAAACTGAGGGGCGGCGGGGCGGAGGGGCGACGAACGCGCTAGGTCGGCTGTATGCGTATCAACAAACTCGCGTCCAAACTCGCCTCCCGAAGTAACCATCGCCTTCCGAGACAAATTTTTGGAGTAAATACACCTCGCCTTCCGAAAACCTCGCATACAGGGACAATCGCATTCCGAGGTACCACTGTATTAAAACTTTTTCGAACGTTGTACCAACGTCGTAGTTTCGGTGTGTGTTTGGCGGGTGTACATGTAATTATGGTTTTCTGGAAGGGCTCCTGTGATGATGGCTCCTTGTTGGTATGTCACATGGAGAACAAAGAAAGGGGATCACACCAGGAGAAGAGACCCACAGAAAGTAACTGCTGGGAAAGTGGAAAGACTGAAAGATATAAGGCAACAGTAAACAGCACGAGAAACTGATCCACTAAAACCACGACAAAAGTGACAGGACCAACAGGCACAGAAAGATAAGCAGTGAAGAGAAAAAGACTGAAGGAACACCAAGAAACCACATGCTTGTGCCACCACAGAAACCACAAAGGAGACACCAAAAGATCAGCCACCTGCAGACTGGACAATGAGCAGAACACCTTGCAGACTGGACAATGAGCAGAACACCCTGCAGACTGGACAATGAGCAGAACACCCTGCAGACTGGACAATGAGCAGAACACCCTGCAGACTGGACAATGAGCAGAACACCTTGCAGACTGGACAGTGAGCAGAAAGAACACCCTGCAGACTAGACAATGAGCAGAACACCTTGCAGACTGGACAATGAGCAGAACACCTTGCAGACTGGACAATGAGCAGAACACCTTGCAGACTGGACAATGAGCAGAACACCTTGCAGACTGGACAATGAGCAGAACACCTTGCAGACTGGACAATGAGCAGAAAGAACACCTTGCAGACTGGACAATGAGCAGAACACCTTGCAGACTGGACAGTGAGCAGAAAGAACACCCTTCAGACTAGACAATGAGCATAACACCTTGCAGACTGGACAATGAGCAGAACACCTTGCAGACTGGACAGTGAGCAGAAAGAACACCCTGCAGACTGGACAATGAGCAGAACACCTTGCAGACTGGACAGTGAGCAGAAAGAACACCCTTCAGACTAGACAATGAGCATAACACTAAAGTCACAAACTCCAAAAATGAAGAACTTCAAACCATCAAGAAAAATCTCTGGCCCAATCTGCTGAAGAGGCAGAGCTGCAGAAAATGACACAGGTTCGGATAACGGGCGCAAAGAGCCAGAACCACAGCACTTTGCTGTTGCTGTGGTTTTGAACATCAGGCCAAAAAAAAAAAAAAAGGAGCCAGCAGGGAGAAAATCTACAAAAAAAGTCTCCATTCTGAGAAGAACCCGGAGCAACATCCTGGTTCAGTATACATTTGTGTATCCTGATCCTCGTTCACTGTTTTCTTCCCCACATCTTGGTTCAGTGTACATTTATGTCCACTCACATTAGTTCAATATTCATTTGCATTTCCTTGCTTTGCTTCAGTACCTATGTGTGCCCTTTTATCATAGTTTCCCCTCATTCAAATACCTTGTCTTTGTCTACCTTCTTACTGCCCCTAATATGGTTTCCCATTGTTTGGGACAAGAAATGTTAGGTTTATTGAGGTCCCCATAAGCCAACAGCCAATCATTTCTAGGATGACCTACAACAGCTACCAAACTCCTGGGTAGTTATTTACTACTAGGTGAGCAGAGGCATTGGATATAAGAAAGCATGCCCAAACATCTAGACCGGCCCAGGAACCAAACTCAGGGTCCAATAGGTTGTGAGGTGACAGAGCTCACCTCCATGCTAAAGATGTCACTATAATGCCTTCTTTTAGAACCAGTCTATACTTATGGGTAGAAAACTTTTTGTAGAGTTATAACCTCATTGTATATTTTATTGTAAATAGATTAAAACTTCCAAAGGTTTCAGCACAAACCTTCTCTTGTATTATATTGTAATCAGCCACCGTGAATAATAGTACTTCGTGCTATCTTTTCTACACCTCTTCTGTAATTTACAACTTCATTTTCTACTTCTGCTGATTTCTTGTTTTATAAACTGTTACGCATCTGGTTCTGCACGCACCTTAACCAGGTTACCTGGTATACTGCACTAACATCTACACAAAGTGCAAACATTATAAACTATTTTTATTATGCTGTTTATTGTTAACAAATATTATACATGAACATTTTAATACATACTCATCTTTGCCGGGTCTTATCTTACAGTGGTAGGCACCTAGTACTGGTTTATGGTCTGATGTCTTGAACACTGGACAGGAATCGTAACTGTAGCATGTGACAGCTCCTCGGTTGCTCTGTAAAAACATTAAAGGTGATGTGACACAAATTAGTGTGTGATGCTTTATTAAATAAATGTATCTTTACTAACATATACAGTACACAGTTTGGAATATACTTCCATTAATGCTCATTTTCTGAAACCTTCAATAAAACAAATGGGCTTGTAGTACAATGTTCTCTCAATTATTCAAATTAATTGGGACACTCACCAGTTGGTTTTGTCTTTAGATTCAGATAATTCAAAGATTTGTTTTTAAATTTGCACAGTTAATCAATCAGACCAAGTAATATGAAAACTACTTTTTTGAGTTGTCATTTGGCTGCTCCCTAAGGTAAAGTCTAGGCTCCGCATGTAAGACAATTAAGTAGTCCGGAAGAACAACTTACTGACACTGGTGCCACAGGACACTTTTTAAAACATCCCTGCATGAACATTAAGGTGCTATGGAGTCATTGGAAGTAAATTAATCCTTCCCAATGCAGTATAACCAAAAGTATCTAATTTCTAAAACTCAGTCATACAGAATCCTGCCTTGACATCACCAATGACCATCACAGGAGCTCAGAAAACTACCAATTGGCCTGCTTGAATACCTATACTGATTGCTGCCAGGTCACAGCACAGTGGCACCACCTATACATCTCTATCCCTGGACCATCTCGGAAACCTTTTCGTGCAAAGAACCCAACTCTCAGCATAGGAGAGGATGGGCAGGAAGGGTGGAATCAGGAGTCACTAAATGATCTGATCAGAAAGGGGTTTTTCATACAAGCTAATTCCTGGTTTTTAATTACTCTATACATCATACAGGGTCAAAACTGAAGTGTTGTTGGTTAACTCTGGCTACATCACACTCTGGAATGTTTTCTTTGCACCAAATGTAGGTACAACAATATAATTTTGGTTTCGAATTATTTATTTTATTTTGAGTAAGAAAAACACCTGCTCTTTCCATCTGTACCATTAACAATTATGACAAAAGATTCTTTCATTGTAGAAAACAAAATATATTTTTGATTTTTTCATTTTCTAATAGAAAATATGGCCCATTGAACTCAATACAAGGCACTAAGTGACCCCATGAGAGAGTCATTCAATATGGATATTACTCTCAATGAAAGGCTTAGCTTTACTGTAAGTTTGGAAAACATCACAACTACTTGCAGAAGAAGCATTAAGAGTATGTCAAATGTTGCCATTCCATCCTGTGTCTAAATCATTAATATATAAGGTAAACAACAGAGCTACCAGGACAAACCCCTTTAAAAGGCAGTGGAAATTTAGCTGTGGATGTTTTGGTGGAATGTGACGATTGTTTTTGCAATGTGATGCTCGGTACGTAGTACTGAACATATGCTGAATGGATGCCTTCCTCTTTTTCATTTTTTGTTTTCTTTTCTTAGTATCGTTAACCTTATTTTCCTATATTTCTCTTTCTTTCAGGATGTCAATACCCTGCCCCCTGAAAGTGAGAAACCGAGTAATGATAATAAAGTAATAATGATGATATTACTCACTCTTCCTACCTTAAAAAGAATCCTGTCAGTATAGGATGGAACACGTTGCTTGGAAGATGTGTCATAATGGTCAGTGCCAGGATCGTACTTAAATGTTGGAGCAAAGTTGATTGGGCCTTCCTCAAATTCACTGAATGCTTCACCTGAAATTTGAAAATATAAATATAAAATACAGCACTAAAACACTTCTCTGGCATTTAACAAGGAGGTGGTGGTGGTGATAGTTATGGCAATGTGGTGTGGTGATGACCAGACCACACACTGGAATGTGAAGGGACGACGACGTTTCGGTCTGTCCTGGACCATTCTCAAATCGAATGTGGTGTGGTGTGAGCAGGGTGCTTCAGTGTGGTGAGGTCTGGAGTAGGGTGGTGGGGTGGGGTATGGTGGGGCAGGGTGGCCAAGGGGTGGACTGCCCATACAGGGCATGAGTATTTCCATTATATTTCTACAGCTCAATTGTATTACCAGCTTACATCAGTGTTTTCTTGTCCTATTTTCTCATAAAATTTAAAGAAATGGCTCTTGTCCAACTTTATTCCTCTCAGGGTCTTGTGTATAGTGATCATATCCTCGTTACTTCTTTTCTCCTCTCTGACTATAAATTTTATTTCCTTTAAACTGTCCTGACAGTGTAGTGATAATTATGGTACTGGTCTTGTTGCAAATCTTTGTACTTTTCACATTCCTTTTTGTGTTACCTGGGGTGCAAATTACTTGGGATACATTTCCCTACATGTACTTTCATAGGGTAAGTAGTGCTCTCTATATTTGCCACCCTAATGGATAGCAGGAAGCAAGAGATAGATATAACTAGCCTTTACGTCGAGCCTGAGTGAGCTGATCCCACTGCAAAAGATGTTGGTATGTCTCGGGTCCGGCTTTCTTTAAGCGTTCAAATACATGATCCCGATTCACAGCAAGACGAAAGTTGAGGTCACCCAGCCAGAAGACACAATCATAGCGATGAGTAACATCTGCAAATAAAATTTAGCAACTATTATTCATGAAACACGTGAGGAATGTAGCCTTTCATTTTAAATGAGTTAGCCATGAGTGTCTTACATTAGCCATTATATAGTCAAGCCAGTCTCAATATAAGAACAAATAGATCTTTGAGTGTAATGAAATTTCCCTCTGGGCATCACCTCAGTAGCTCCCATAAACTTATACTAGTACTGGCTCACAAGGAACATACCAAGTACTATACCAGATTCCTATGACCTTTTTTCACCCATTCCCTACGTGCTGCCACCTGGTGGTGGGTGGTGATAACCAGGTGGTCAACTGATAATTATTAGTCTGTAGTAGCAGGGCATTGCTTGACAGACTCTTTGATTCCAAGCATTCCCTCAAGAAGGGTTCTGGGTGTAGAGGTGTGTACCTTCTTACAATCCTTCAGAGTTGGCTTGACAATTCTTCAATATTTCTTTTTTTTTCTAAACACAGCCTGGCAATAGTATTATTAACACAGCCTGCTGTGTCAACGATGAGGAAGTTGATTTGACTCAGGCAATGCCCTGGGAAAGCAGGAGCTCTCATGGGAGCAGCCAAGTGACTAGGTCAGAAAGAAGCATTTTATCTACACTCACTGCCTTATTTTTTATGCTGGAAATAGGCTACAACCAGCAATTTAACTCTACTTTTAATTTAAACTTTTGGTGTTATATTCTCTGGGAGTTTCTCTTATATTGTACATCAAATGTTTATAAGGGAGTGACTAAATTAAATACAAAGGAATTTTTGTTTTTGTAATTTGAATAAAGTAATGAAACTACATAAATTAGAATTTTCTTTTCACTAACCTTTATGTTTAGTTTTGGAAGGTAAGAGACGTGGTAAATCGAGAGACCGAGTTATATTGCGGAAGTTTTGGATTCGTAGAGCTTGCTTCTCTTCATGGGCAGTTAGATGCGAGTTTATGAAGAGGATTCTAGTACCTACAGGAAAACAAAATTTAATATCAGAATGATAATAATGAGTATCCCCCATAAGTTTATTTGTTGACCTGTTCAATGGTTTTGACACTTAACCACAATAACCTTCTCAACCTTCCCCACTATGGAGTCAGGGCGACTCTCCTCAACATCTTCACTCTTAACATAGTGACACGCACCAGAACTCACCTAATTGTGCTTGCGGGGGTTGAGCTTTGGCTCTTTGGTCCCGCCTCTCAACTGTCAATCAACTGGTGTACAGGTTCCTGAGCCTACTGGGCTCTATCATATCTACAATTGAAACTGTGTATGGAGTCAGCCTCCACCACATCACTTCCTAGTGCATTCCATTTATTAACTATTCTGACACAGAAAAAATTCTTTCTAACGTCTCTGTGGCTCATCTGGGTACTAAATTTCCACCCGTGTCCCCTTGTTCGTGTCCCACCCGTGCTGAAGAATTTGTCTTTGTCCACCCTGTCAATTCCCCTGAGAATTTTGTAGGTGGTTATCATGTCTCCCCTTACTCTTCTGTTTTCCAGGGATGTGAGGTTCAGCTCCTTTAGCCTTTCCTCGTAGCTCATTCCTCTCAGTATGCCAGTATGCTTCTGTGAATGATGCTACTTCTCCCACACTACTAATTAACACTTGGTGTTCCACAAGGTTCACACCCTGTGTATATTTGGTTCACACCTTTCTCATTTAGATTAGTTTTACAACCTATCAAATGCCATTCAACACCTGAAATCAATTCTATTTGCTAATGACATAGCCTTCATTTTCTCAAATGAAAACCCACTTATTCTAAATGACACAGTGAATACCGAGCGAAAGTCAGCCCAATTGTGGCTCACTGTTAAACTCACTCTTAACATTGAAAAAACATTACATATTGCTTGGGAAAACGTCCACCAATCAAATTAAAGTAAGACTTAACAATACCCAAATTGAATGGAATAGATGGGAAATTTCTTGGAGTTTACATTAACAATAAACTGAATTCAATTGCCATGTACTGTACAAAATATAATAACAAATTTCTTAAACCGTAGACAGTCCTGTTCAATGGTTTTGAAGGAGGCCTGGTCGACGACCGGACCGCGGGAACGCTAAGCCCCGGAAACACTTCAAGGTAAGGTAACAGTCTCTAAAACCAAATACTAGTACAGTACATGTATTTGATGTTAGTATTTGCTCTGCCTTATGACTAAATTATTCTCATCTATTTATATCTCGCCTACAGTATCTGGGCTTGGAAGTTTACAACCCAAAATTACCTTTGACCCATAGTTACTCAACATAAGGCAGCAATAAGTACAATAACAAACTCCAATCGTAGACAGAATTCAGCACCTTGTTGAAAATCTTGAATTATGTATGTTAAATATCAAGTCACTGCACACACTCTGAAGTATCCATAAAAATTGAAGTATCCATAAAACTCTTAACTGCAATACTGTACGAACGCTAACCTATCTGAAATGCTATGCATGTTAGTGCTTTGCAAGAAAGTAAGAACACTGTTATGTACCTTCTTGTATATAAATAAATCAAATAAATAACCTTAAATGCTTCCTAGAGTTGATAGGTGCCACACGAGAGAAAAATATTTTATATGATAATTAATCTCGTCAGAGACAGGAAGCCCGTGTATACTGTATATATATATATATATATATTTTATGCAAGTATAGACGGTCCCTTGAGGTCAAACTACTGATCCTTCCCAGGATGCAACCCCACTAACAAGTCAGAATAGCATCCTGCAATGAAGGGAATAAAAGAGGTCGAGTCATTAAAAAACTGCAATGGAGGGGATAATATACAACCCCCCACAAAATCCACAGTTGGCTTAGTAACGAAAGACTACGAAGGGTCAAAGGGGAACCAAGCCGAGTACTTGGACAGCAACTAATGCAAATTGTGTTCCTAGACAAAGTAAAGAAAAGTGTGACCCTCTGCATTGTTTCCTTCTTAACATCTATTTCAACATTGTCCTCATGTAAATACACGAGCTATCTTGAGTTGATTTCGGGGCTTTAGTGTCCCCGCGGCCCGGTCCTTGACCAGGCTCCACCCCCAGGAAGCAGCCCGTGACAGCTGACTAACTCCCAGGTACCTATTTACTGCTAGGTAACAGGGGCATAGGGTGAAAGAAACTCTGCCCATCGTTTCTCGCCGGCGCCCGGGATCGAACCAGGGACCACAGGATCACGGAGCTATACAACTCCTGCTGTTCAGTGCAAATGTTAGATATACAATATCTCTTACTATATTTATAATTACTGTAATTCTAAATATATTGCAGCACAAACTTACCAAAGAACTGAAAACCAATTCCCACACCTCCTTTCGTCTTATAAGCAATGCCAGGACGAAGACTATAAGTATCTTCTTCTGGAACTGTAAGAAGAAAGCGAGTGAATATCATATATCCAACAATTCAGGCTCTTCGCTACTGCATATATCTGTCACAGAGTAAGAGATACATTCTCCAAGACAAATGGTTAACTATTTCAAGGCATTAATAAAAGTCAACAAAACTGAGCATGCCACAGTAAGTTTGACTGCACTTCCATCTCTGCTTACACTATTGTTTAGTTCTACTGCATATATCTGTCACAGAGTAAAAGATACATTCCCCAAGACAAATGGTTAACTATCTCAAGGCATTAATAAAAGTCAACAAAATTGAGCATGCCACAGTAAGTTTGACTGCACTTCCATCTCTGCTTAAACTATTGTTTAGTTCTAATCGTAAATAAGATGTACTGTTCATACTCTGTCCAGTTAACTCGACAAAATTACCCACTAAATATTTTACAGGATTAAGTAAGAGTAGAGCAGTTTTCCACATGAACAACATCATCAATACAAGTACAGTATAACTACTGTAACTACTTCTATCAAGCTTTCCTTCCTCAAAAGTACTCTCCTCCTTTGAGGAGTGAACTTTATTTACAAACTTCTCTGGACTGAATTTCTTCTAAGAGTTGAAAACCTTTCAAGGAGCGAGTGAAACACTTGCCAAGGAATTTCACATGCAGATACTATTACGTAAGTGAAGCAGTAATTGCGTTCTTGCACTAAAAATAATAAGAACATTTGGCAGGAATAGGGATTGCTGCAGCTAGTATATACCAGCAGAAATTTGTTGTAAGGGAAGAAAAGGAAGCCACAAGTAAAGAAAACGTAGACGAGGATAGGAAGCAGGGAAAGAATGATAAGGAATAAGAGTTTGAGCAGAAGGACATGTAATAAGCAGAGTAGCAACCTTCTTACCTGAGCAAAACCAGAGGAGATCTCTACGTAGGTATATGGTGAGATGGAGAACACCAAATATAGCTGAGGTAAAGAGTACATGAGAGGGACCAATGGTAGCCTGTAAGCGTACCTGAAATTTGTTTAAATATTTATATATGTTGCTCAATGCAACAATGATCACAAAAACACTGATCCAAGTATGCAGAATAACCACATGTGAAAAATAGAAAATGCTTAACGTATTTTCGGCTAATTCGCCTTCATCAGAGCAAAGTAGAATGATTCTACTTTGCTCTGATGAAGGCGAATTAGCCGAAAACGCGTTAAGCATTTTCTATTTTTCACATGTGGTTATTCTGCATGTTGCTCAATATTGAGTACTACAGCAGTCAACCATGCATGAACTCTCTAATGTTCTAGAAAAAGTACAGAAAATGTAAATACTGTATACAATATCATATTACTATATCTAGAAATATGGAACCATGACTACTGTTACACATCATGTATGCATCTACTGTATTCTAGAAAAGCAGAGCTCAGCCTAGCAAACAACATATACAAAAAATAAGCTTCCTGTTTGAAAAAGAAAGAATGTAATAAATTTACACGATAATATTTTAGTTACCAGTAACCACAACATTTAAAATACAGCTACATAATTCATTCAAATCTCAAACTAATGATTGTGAGTTGTATGCGAGTTGTTCATTTTCTGCCAATCATAATACCATACAAATTGCTTCATCTACTAAGAACACTGATACTTTGTTCATAAATATTTTGCTTTAAGCATTTTCAGCTTTCAAACTTAACCAGGCACAAGTGAACTGTCCAAACTTATAATTTACTGTAATTACACGAGAACAACAGATTTATTCACTTGGACCATCAGAGCCTCAAACCCAGGACTACAGAAGCGAAAAAAGGATGATACAGTACTATAGTTTGTATCCTTGTCTATGTCTGATATGAGGATAAGAAAAAGTACCGAAGCAAGCATGATAAATTGAGCAACTGAGCTTTTCATGGCAGGTGATCCAGGTTTAAATTTATTGACTATTACTGCAAACAGCTGTGTTAAGTTGGAAATCAGATGGGGGAAAGCCATAATGACTTGTTTGATAACACACATCAGAAATAAATCTCATTACGACAAGGGATTCCAGTCACCCAAACCATCACACATGCAGATGAGGAGTCACAATAAAGTGGCTGCAAAATGTTGACCAAACCACACACTAGAAAGTGAAGAGACAACGACCTTTCGGTCTGTCCTGGACCATTATCAAGTCGATTGTAATTGTCAGACAGACTGACAGATGTGCTGGGACAAGGGAATCTGTTTTGCTGAAACAAACTGCATCCTCAAACATTCAGCGAGGAAGAATGTAAGCAGCCACACATCACAAAACTCACATGTGGCTCTCACGAAGCCTGGCGAGTCGGGCTAAGGGTTGGTGGTATGAGAGCTAAGCCTGGGCACCTACTGAGGGCTCACTTTCCAAAATTAATTCAGTCCAGTATATTCACATGATTTTAAAACTACAGTACTATCCCAACAGATTTTGTTAACCAACAGACACTCATAGAAGAATACAGTAGTAGTTATTTAGGATCAGAGTTGGTACAACTATGTACACAATATAAGATAATTCTGTGAGTACACGTTTACCAATGCTAAACTCTATTATAACTACTATATAAACTACAACTACTGTAAAAATATATGGTGTACAGTACAGTACTGTATATACGTACCTCCCACTCGGAGCGGCTTCCACCAGACTCTTGTGTGCCAACGACAAACATGTCAGGCATGTGGTCCATTTCATCAGGAAGCAAAAAAGCTTCTAGATTCATTGGTGGCTCCTACATACAAGTAAACAATTATGATGTATTACTAAATTTTAATGTAAACTTATATTAAATATATCTGTAAAATATACTTTATTGTGAAGCTCTGTACAGTCATTTCCAGCTAAAAGCGCTACATAAAATTTATAATCATGACCACTTAATCATTTTACACTTCATTACTTATTGTGTACTGTATATATATTCAAATTCAAACGTACTCCCCTTCAAATGTAATGTATTCCTTCAAAATTCTGTTTCCACTGGTAGCTTTAACATTTATTGCAAACTAAATATGAATTAACCTCAGTTTCACGGGATAGTTTTGTAAAATATCCCGTGACAATTCATGCGCACGTTTCTGACTGGCACCCATCAAGATGCACTTCAACAAAATGTCCCCGAACAGTGCACAAAATATCTTTTGCACACTGCACAAAAAGTCCATATAAGTAAATCTCATTAAATTAAACAAATAATTTAACAATTCTTTGAAATTAATTACAGTACTGTAATGTAATGGGCATATTTAATGTGACCTTTTTTTTTGTTTTCTGAGAAATATGTGCTAGACCCTGTTGTGCTTATACTTTCCCTCCATACCTGTCATGTGTTTATACTTTCCCTCCATACCTGTCATGTGTTTATACTTTCCCTCCATACCTGTCATGTGTTTATACTTTCCCTCCATACCTGTCATGTGTTTATACTTTCCCTCCATGCCTGTCATGTGTTTATACTTTCCCTCCATGCCTGTCATGTTTTCTTTCTTCCCTCATGTGATACTGCTACACGATTCTATAGACTCAAGGAATTTTTATATTTTTTATTTTATTGGACTATCGTTTAGTAAGAAATACTGTATGACTAGCAGCAGTATCAGTGGGGCAGAAATAAATAAGATGAAAGATGTAATTCAGTCACAAAAAATGCAAAATAATGATGAAACTTGAGTGACCATACTGTAACCAATCTGGTGAAGGACTATGGCATTGCACCAGCACTATTTCTGATGCAATGCTACCTTAAGGTTATCTTGAGATGATTTCGGGGCTTTTTAGTGTCCCCGCGGCCCGGTCCTCGACCAGGCCTCCACCCCCAAGAAGCAGCCCGTGACAGCTAACACCCAGGTACCTATTTACTGCTAGGTAACAGAGGCATAGGATGAAAGAAACTCTGCCCATTGTTTCTCACTCGGGATCGAACCCGGGACCACAGGATCACAAGTCCAGCGTGCTGTCTGCTCAGCCGAACGGCTCCCTCCCCTTGCTGAATACAAAAACTGTACATATTATATGAGAATTTATTCAGTAGTGCAAAACTATATCAAATGAAGCTTCACTGCAAATGAAATGTAAAAACCCAGCATTGAATGTAATGAAACTCCAATTTCTGAAGGAGCGCTGGTGGCTCCTGAAACTGTCTCACTGAGATGGCTCCCATCTACTACATCCCACCAGCCATGGAGTTCTATTTGGCCTACTAGGAACCAGAGCTAGAACCCCTTACAGAGCACAGAGCGGTGACAATACACAATCAAAACAGTCCATAGTAGGAAAGCAACACGTAAAGCATTTGGGAAGAATGATGTCTGATGACCTAATATTTAGGGAGCATAACCAAGCAAGAAAATGATAGAATAGTTCTCGTTCTCGATAGGATTAAATTTGTAAACCAAGGTACCACTGTCCATGGAAAATACTGAAGGGCCAGGTCCTAAATTTGCAGAGTAAAATAACAACATGCTGGTGTGAATGATATGGAAGGAAATTAAGAATAGAGCCAGTGAAAAGTAAAGGTACCATAGGGACAATCAGATAACACTGAGCATCAGAGGCTCAAGGTTGTTAAATATCCTCCCAGGAAGTATATGAAATATTGCCAGAATGAAAGTGGAAGCCTTCAATAGAAAATTACAGTTTTCTTCAAGAAGTGCCAGATCAACTGGGCTGTAGTGGCTATGTAGGCCTGCAATCTGCTCCAAGCAACAGCCTGTTGAACCAGGCTCTCAAAAGTCAAGCCTGGCCCCAGACTAGGCTTGGGGAGTAGACAGTCTCCCAGAACCCCACCCCAGGTACAATTCTTGTACCCCACTGGGGAAAGCATCCGGTCATACCCCGATTCCCGCCAGATGTGAAGACAACATCCACTAACCAATGACCTGGAAGGTAGGAGAAATTAGGGAGGGATTCACGAGGGAAGAGAAACCGCAGTTAGTCAGGACACCAGACCCATGAGACATGATCCAAGGTGGCACAGGCATGAGGAGGCACGGTAATTAACTAAACACTGAGTTGACAGAATCCTGTTAGACTGCCAAAATCACTGCACCTGAATATCAGCCCAGTATATGTTATCATAAACTGTTGCAAGAGCAGTGTATTACAGAATATCATTGATGCGAGGGTAGACAGCATGCTGGCTGGACTTCATGACACTGAGGATGAGCCGTGAAACACTAGCCTTGGAACAAAAACCAAGGAAACACGATCAACCCATAAGGTAACCACAAGGCAGAATCTGTGGCACGAAGGTAACAGTGGAGAGTCGCCACAAGGCACACTACATGATGCACCCCCAGCCAGACTAACCAAACATCAACAACCAAGGGACCCTTCCAAAAGCCTAATGACTGATTCTTTGACAGAAAAGAAGAATCACTGGAGATGAACATAATGCCTATCAGAGACAAAACAAACAAAACTCCAGAGAACAAACTTCTTTGGAGAAGAACATGATGCTCCCCAACTGTACAACTAGAGGCAAGTACCAAAAGAATAATAGGCTTAGAAAGGGAATCAGGACCAATGTGAACACCAGAAAATGTGAAGAAAGAAAGAAAGGCGAGGACTTGGTCCATGGACCAAGCAGGCTCAGGCAGCTCATGAGCAAGCTGGAGGCGAGACAATGCACGATAAAGCTTTCAAAACGGCGCCAAGGAAGTATCAATGCCAAATGGAGGCGGCCATCGGTGCTGAATGATATGATTCAACAGTATCTGGCACGAGATGGTTATCAGAAATCAACCAAGACATGAAAGCACCACATGAACGGAATCCTACCAGAGGTAGGACCTCCTTTTCCTGGTAGGACTTCAACCTGGCAAGGACCTGCAGCAACAGCTCAACTAGGGAAAAAGAGCTACAGAAACCCTCACTGCGATTAATCCAGCCAAAAGGCATCCAGTGCAAGGGCCTCGCGATCAGAGAATGAAGCCATGTAAAGAGGAAGGTGACAATTCTGAGCCAATACAAAGAGCTATATTTGGGTGCCTGAATACCTCACAAAGGCACTGGAAGCAGGTATCATTGAAAATCTACTCCTTGAAGATGGGACAGATCATCTGCACGAGTGTTGGACACTTCCCGACCATGACTTGCATGGAGAACCAAACCCAAATGGGCGGTACGATTCATAATACTGTAAGTACTATGATGCCACAACAAATTATACTCAATATATTTTACATTGTATATGCTCATGCATCAGAGTTTGGGAATACAAACTGACATTCAAATTATAAGTTTGCTAAGTTTGTTAATAGTAGAGTACTGTTATTGCAACAACTTGCCAGTATTACTGTTAATGCTGGTATTACTCCAGCAACCATGACTATGGTTATTACCCTTCTGTAATTTTTATGAGGCATTATGTGTGCTCAATCTAACCTATGTATATAAGACATGGAAAGTTTAAATCACAAATCAAATAATCTGACTAACCATCTGAATTAAATTTAATCCCATCTAATACCGATATAGAAAAACAAACTGCTGCAAATTTATATATGTAAAAGTATATATTTTTTTATACAACAAAATGCAATGGTTACAAATAATGCCTCAAGGCTAAACAATCATAAACATAAATGCATACACAATGCACCTAATTTTGCCCACACAGCTTCAGTACAGTATTACAAGCCCTCAAGAGATAAACATACAAAACTGGTAATCTGTGGACACGGCAGAGGTTCTCATTCATCAGGTATCACAACCAAGGCGTCCACTATCGTAATCACAGGCACATTCAAGAACATATCAGTATAACATGAAAGCCGTTTCATCTAATCCTAACACTAATCACAGAATGCGTTCATTGTTTCTAATGGTGAGCACATAGATGGCATACAGTACAAAACCAATCCCTGGTCACTGACCGCTGCATCCACCTTCAAAGGCACGAGCATACACTGACTGGTGCTCAAGGATAACAACTCCCATCCACATTCACTGAGGGAAATAAAACTATATTAATGAGACAAAAATTAAGTACTGTAAACCAGATTTGTTCTTTTCATAAATGAGTTTTAGTAGTATTTAGCATTTCAAGCATTACTGGAAACTAATTATATTTGATGAGAGAATGCCGCATTCTCTTTAATTTTCTTCAACTAGCAGACAAAACTGAAAAGGACCAAAGATAAAAATAACCAAATACACACTATAAAAGATTATAAGTAATCAAAGTACTGCAAATAGTTCAGGGCTGCTAACACTCTATATGCAGACTTTAGCCACCTACAAATCATCAAAGGGTTCAAACAGGCCACTGGTTATGCCCACCTTGCCATTCATGTTCCAAGTTGCAATAAAGATGTTAATGCTGCGTGTAGGAAAGTAGCGGTCTAACTCTGATGCCCCAAACAGGCTACTCAAACCTCCAAAAAGATAGTTCCTGCGAAAAATGCCAAGAAAATTAAAAATACAGCCCTGTATTAGGAAAGTTACAACCTTAAAAGTTTACAAAGTTTAGGAAATACACAGTACCATAGAAATACAAAATATAAATTACAATAAAAACTGGAGAAAAGCAAAATATGTATTAGTAATGAAAATGGAGTACAGTACAGTACAGTACAGTACAGTACTGTACTTTACAACAAAACCTCAAATATCCTGACCTAAAACAATGGAAACTTTAAAATAGCAGGAAGATTTTGCTACCTGAGTAGTTTACCATAATCCAGAACAGAGTACAGTACTGTACTACAATTCTGACAAAATCATCAAAATTTGGACTCCCTACGCATCATAACGTCCCGGTGATCATAATTTTCAAGTAGGTTTACTATGCTTATACCTTTGGAAGTCCTTGAAGTCAAAATGTCTGAGCAGCAAACATGTGAACATCTTCCATACATCTGGATAACGATGGCAACAGTGGCAACTTAATACAGTTGTGTAATTTACAATAACCTGGATTGAGTACATTACTACAGTAACTATAACGATAATATATTTAGACCTACAACGAATGTATTAATGTATAAAAGGAGGAATTTACCAGTATGTATACATTATATGTAGCATAAAAAATACAGGGTTGCAAGTGGGCTATTAGCCCATGTAAGGCAGCTGCTATTTACATCCTCATATGGGCAAATACACCCATATATGAATGAGTTTGGATCGCTCTAAATAGGAGCCTCTTCACATGGGCTCATAGGTCTTTTTCAGTATCCTAAGTTCTTATTGATACATACATTCATTCATTTTATTCATTAATTGACATGTATGTATGAATATGCATCATTGAATGAATGAATGTTTTTGTATATATGTATGCATGTATCAATAAGAACATAAAAAACAAGGAAAATGCAGAAGGCCTATTGGCCTATATGAGGCAGCTCCTATTCATATTCTTACAATCTCATTCATATATGAATTCATATATGAATTTTTTTCAGTTTGAAAATAGGCAAAGTTGATAAAATTTAAAGGATCACTAAGACAAGAGAAAGACTAGTAAAGAAGAGACATTTTAGAACGTCTTAAGTCAGATTACATAATCTTTAAAACTTCAGTGCATCTCTTTCTGTCTGAGATTTCACGGATCTTGATAATGACCCAATATGCTATCACTCCATTTCCTATTTATATCACCTGAATGAAAATGAATTATATTAGTACTTTATATGCACTTTACAAGACATGATTAAACAAAGCTAATAATTACTTAATTATATCACGAGAAAGCTTACTTTTTCTTTGCATCCACCGGTGATATCATAGGTAGCCCGTAAGAGTGATCAATGCTGCTCAGTTCGTCTAGAGAGGCTGAACGGCACGTTTGAAGAGAAGAGTCCAGCACATCATGATCCTAAGAACCCAAGAACACACAACTTCTATTGAAAATAATTTTGGTATATAGGAATAAGTATGGACACAATCTCCTAGGTTTTGTGCACAATCCCCTAGACTATAATGCCACTAATGCAGACATTAATAATGAACATTGGCAGTGTTCTTCTGGTAGAGAATAACATCTGATGGAAGAATATTATATTTAGGCAAGTGGATATTGATAAGATTATTTTGAATATAAATTATGTATGGAAGATTTTCTGCATGGATCAACTTGTTATATGATACAAGTTGATTATTAGGTAAATATGATTATAGATTATTAAATCAAATAACCTCATTTGATTATTAAGGTTAGGTAATGTTAAGTTTGAGAAGAACCACATACCTTGTGTTCCCTTTCATTTCCTTCAGAGCCATCACTTGATTTCTTGTATCCATACCATGATACTGACCGACCAGAAAATCCCTGTTCCTGCATACAAAGTGCTGCTTTTAGACTAACCAAAATGTATACATACTGTTATTATTCTGTACTGGTGCATTTTTAATGTTTTACAATATTACACTAAGAACTGATAAAATTCTCAGTAAGTTTAAACATTACAGTAGTTTAAAACCTAAGGAGTTGTGATATATTTTGCTGTGTACTGCACTCTGACAGGAAATTATATAATAGTGTAAAGACAGATAAAACTTTGTGCACTTTGCATTAGACGTTTTAGTACATGTCTTCACTATGCAAGATAAAAAAAAACAACTTTGAATATAACGAAACGCCAGTTTCTGGGTGAGACCTGGTGGCTCTCCGGAGCTAACCGGGCTGATGTGAATGCATTAGACCCTGGTATCAGTCAATGCGCATGGAGTTCTAGGCCTACCGGGAACCACGAGCCAGAACCTTGCCCCCTCAGAGAGGCATGAGGAGCAATGGCCTATAGAAACCCCTGTGTGGTTGGAAGCATCTACCATCTACTGGGTCAGAAAGGTAAGTGCCCCAAAACAATCCCCTATTCTGATTAAAATATTGCTACTAAAAGCCAAACTAGTGGACAGAACTCCCCAAATGAAAACGAACAAACAAGCATGACGTCACCACATCGCTGAGTAACCTCCCCTCCCCCTTCCACGGAAGGTGGAACCCCAGACCCTCGCGCAGACTATCCACCCGGCAGTTCTAAGGCTGGGTGTCAAAAAACGCGAAAATATGCCAACCGGTGGGAGGGAAGATGCCAGGGAGCCTCCGGGTCTCACCCAGAAACTGCCGTTTCATTACATTCAACGTTGATTTTCTGGGGGGAGCCCCTTTGGCTCCCCAGAACTACTTTCCCAAAGACAAAACAAGAAGGACTTACCCGGGAGGCAGTTGGCCTTCACTCCTCAATGCAAAGTCAAGACAACTGGCTGCAACCACTGACCCAATGCGACACAAGCCCAACTAAGCCCAGGAACATTGACAAGGTAGATAGCGGCCAGGACCCTGTTCGACCTCCAAAAGCCCCGTGCCTGAATATCAGCCCAAGACATGTTACCAAAGACGGCAGCCAGCGCTGCAAACTTACAAACGTCATGGGCATGAGGATAGACTGCAGGCTGGCTGGACCAAATAACCCTGTGGATGACCTGGGAGACCCAAAACCCAGAACAGAGAAGTAGGGAAACCGGGTCAACCCAAAGTGCATCCCCAGCCACCATGGGGGCCTCGTAGCCCGGTGGATAGCGCGCAGGACTCGTAATTCTGTGGCGCGGGTTCGATTCCCGTACGAGGCAGAAACAAATGGGCAAAGTTTCTTTCACCCTGAATGCCCCTGTTACCTAGCAGTAAATAGGTACTCGGGAGTTAGTCAGCTGTCACGGGCTGCTTCCTGGGGGTGGAGGCCTGGTCAAGGACCGGGCCGCGGGGACACTAAAAAGCCCCGAAATCATCTCAAGATAACCTCAAGATAACCAAGGCCGTGGCGTACAGGTAATGGTGAAGAGCTGCAACCAGACACAACACATGATACACCCCAGGCCTAACCAACCAAGCATCAACAACCCAAGAACCCCTCCAAAAAGCAGCAGTCTAGTTCTTCCGCAGAAAAGGAGGAGACGGTTGCAAACAAACCTACCACCAAGACCAAAAACAGCAGAAACCCCTGCGCAGGAGGAGAATATGAAAGTCCCCAACCCAACCCCCAGAGGCCAATGCCAACAGGAAAAAAGAGCCTTGGAAGAATAATCTTGAACTGAAGGGGCCACCAAAAACCGAGGAAGAGAGAAAAAGGAGAAACAGGAGCGAGAGGCGCACAACCTTGCCAGTTCACATCAGCCACAGAACTGAAGGGTGGATAGCCAGCACAGGGGTCTGGGGCTCCCCCTTCCCCTCCCGGGGAGTGGGGGTTGCACAGACGTCATGCTCGTTTACTCATTTTCATTTGGGGAGTTCTGTCCACTAGTTCGGCTTTCAGTAGCAATATTTTAATCAGAATAGGGGTTTGTTTTGGGGGCTTACCTTTCTGGGTGCCTGACCCAGTCGATGGTAGACATGGAATGCTTCCAACCACACGGGGTTTCTACAGGCCATTCCTCCTCATGCCTCTCTTAGGGGGGCCAGGTTCTGGCTTGTGGTCCCCAGTAGGCCTAGAACGCCATGCACATTAACTGATGCCGTCAATGAGCACAGACGTCATTTGATGAACACAGACAGTCTTATACATTCATATCAGCCCGGTTAGCTCCAAGAAGCTGAAGAGGCTCCCCCCCAGAAAACCAGTGTTGTATATAATGAAACGCCATTTTCTGGTTCAGCCCCGGAGGCTCCCTGGAGCTATCGAACTGTTATATGCTATATTAGTCTGGGGCATCAATCAACGGAGTTCAGCCTACCTGGGACCACGAGCCAGAACTTGACCCCCCTCAGAGGCATAGGGAGCAATGGCCTATGGAAACCCCCATGTGTTTGGGAGCATTCCGTGTCTGCCATCAACTGGGTTTAGGCACCCAGAAAAGTAAGCCTAGCAAAACAGACTCCACTTGGTAAGAAATTGCAACCAAAGACCGAACAGAGAGGCAGAACTCCCCAAAACTTAAAGCAACAAGCAAACATCATACACCGCCGCTGCACCACTTGTCTGTGCAGCCCTCCCCTCCCTAGGAGGGGGAAGCCCCGAACTTCCCACGCCGGCTACTCACACCTCGGTTCGCAGGCCGAGCATCAAAAATAAAAAAACGCCGACACAGCAGCGGTGTATGATGTTTGCTTGTTTAAATTTTGGGGAGTTCTGCCTCTCTGTTCGGTCTACAGTTGCAATTTCTTACCAAGTGGGGTCTTTTGTTATGCCTATCTTTGTGGGTTCCTAACCCCAGTCATTGGCAGACATGGAATGCTCCCAAACACATGGGAGTTTCCATAGGCCATTGCTTCCTATGCCTCTCTGAGGGGGCCCAGGTTCTGGTTCGTGGTCCCCAGTAGGCAGAACTCCATTGATTGATGCCTCAGACTAATATAGCATATATCAGTCCGATAGCTCCAGGGAGCCAGAGGGGCTCCCCACAGAAAAAATAATAAAGACCCATTAATTTTTTAGGGTTTCCCTTAAATACAAAATAACTGTACTGCTTACCTGTAGATTACTTTCAACCCTAAGATCACTCCATGTTTTGTTCATCATTCTCCAAGTCTTCCTTAATCACTTCATTTTATTATACAGCATACTGTACTGTATACTGAAAATTTGTTCTCAAATCTTCAATATACATCTCAGTTTTATTAAAAATACTTTTTGAAAACTTATGCATGTTAAATACATCTCCAGTATGTCTCCGTGACACACCCTTCATTCTATTCACTTCTAGACATAAGGTTCACTTCTAAAAAAAGTCAAACCATGTACTGTACTTATATTCTGACAGCTATGTAACCCCTATTTTATTTTAATAAAAACATATTAAACTGAGCCTTGCACAAAATATTACACAAATCTGACCAAATCTAACAATACTGTATACTTACCTAATACAGTACTGTAAACTGCACCAACCTTCAACATTTTACCTGACACTAACAGCTTACTGATTGGATCAACAACTTACTGAATGGATGAATCAAACAAGCATACACTCTCTCTTTGGCTCTTCCAACCACATTTCACAACTGAATTTATAATCTCCCACACACTAATTTTGCTTCTAACTCTACAATAATTGTTTTCATCAATTCCTGAACATCTAAATTCCCTCTTTCCTGATTGTAATTAGAGTGCATTAATGTATTTGATTTACAATGTTATCACAGTCATCCATGAATGCACCATCCCTGTCTGCAAACACTTTCCACAATTCCTCATATACAATACAGTATCTACACACGGACAATGAAATCACATTAACAAGATACTTTTCTGAGAAAATCTCAGGACCGGGATGGGGACTGAACCCGTGTTCTGCATAACCTCATAACCTCAACCCACAGACCAAATGCTATTAAGTACATATCTACATACCAGATATTATTTCAAACATTATCCTCATCTATCATATATACATTAAATTACTCACTACTGTACAGTACTTTAATGCAATACATTTTTGAATTAATGCAATTTTAGTAATGAAATTACAGTACAATATATCAAGTCCATGGTACACTGCAAATGGTATTAAAATGCTTTATTATTTTCATTTAAATAATGTTACATTTATTTAGATTAGGCAAAAGATTAGTTGGCTTTCATTGGCCTGGGTATGTGAAAAATGGTGTGGCTGAGGCAGGAATGATTGGGTTCAGGAGTAGGTGGGATAGTCGTGGCTGGGGAAGGAATACTCGTCTATTTGCACATGGTAGGGTTGAGCTTCGACTCTCTGGGCCTGTCTCTGTCATCAATCAACTGGTTTACAGGTTTCAGCATCTACTGGGATCGTCATACTTTCTCCACCATTTCACTTTACAATGCATTCTATTTATTAAATTATTGCTCCATTTTCGAGCATACATTTTAGATGTGACGTCACGCATGTGTCTACTCCATACTAAAATTGTGATTTATGAATGGTCCGTTAAGAATACTAAACTGTATGCAGTAATTTCAATGATAGATAATAAGATTGAGATTGTAAACAATATAGTGCAAAAATGAAGGTAAGAAAACAGGATTACCACAAGATGTCTATGTGCACATGGACTTTAATCCCTTAACTGCGCCAGCCAACAAAAGTCGTTCTGAGAGCTGTGTTTTTTTTTTTAAATTATGCTATATTTTAATGTTTTTTAATGTTTTCATCACTCTTTGTGTTTTGAAATGAAAATAGTTGAGTTTGGAAACATTTTGACATTAACTTTACCAGAATATTTATAAAAACAACAAAAATATGTCCTCAATTGCACTATGAAGTTTTTGACAAAAACAGGTGGGCAGTGCAGGGGTTAAGGGGTAAATTATACCATATCAGAGGATAGGAAGCCTATGTTTTACCGAGATCCACCTAGTTACACAAAGTTACCTCCCAACTCTGCACGAGGGATGCATTCCAAGACACTTCACTCATTGCGTACTGGACTCCCTCTCAGACAGATTCATACTGGACCCCTTCCACTGCAATGCTAATTACATTCCATCCATTTTTCTATTTATGCTCTTATAGTAAATCATTAGTATGATTTTGAGGAGAAACACGAAGTTAAGAGTAGACTATAATTCTACACGTTTTACCTGTAAGGGTTTTATCAAAACAAGCCGTTAAAGCTTAAAACATCATCTCATATAATATCTTTTATTATTTTGAAATTTCTCTCCCTTTTTGTTAATTTTCTGTGCTTTCCACTATTTACTATTAGATTTTAATTGATGTAAACAACAATATAGACTTTTGTGCACAATTTTTATATCAAAATCACTTAAAAGGAAGTATAATTTAAAAAGATTACCCCCTTATTTCGTGATGCATCCAAACATAACAATGGCACTGCCCTAATTGATTCCTACTAATACATCCAGCTATTTGGTACAAAGATTTTCCAATCAATCAGGAGT
This sequence comes from Procambarus clarkii, assembly GCF_040958095.1. Classification (NCBI taxonomy): domain Eukaryota; kingdom Metazoa; phylum Arthropoda; class Malacostraca; order Decapoda; family Cambaridae; genus Procambarus; species Procambarus clarkii. Next base: position 10,178,737 of record NC_091221.1, read on the forward strand.
CCAGTGTACAGTACTGTAATTTGCTTAGGATCTTGAGTGAAAAATAGGATGCATTCCACGTGCAAGAATTGTATTACTATACTAACCTGTCCTCCTAATAGGACGTCGCATTTTGACGTACTGTATACTCTACCCAAGGCCAAAAATTGTCGTACTAGAAAATGGTAGCGGCTCGCAATATTAACATACTGCCCCATTTTCTGTTTTGCGTCCTCTGGTAGGTTAGGATAGGGGCACTTTAGTACAACAGTTTCTTGACATTGTAAAATCTTAGGAGGTCGGGCTGACTGTACAGATATTATATATATATATATATATATATATATATATATATATATATATATATATATATATATATATATATATATATATATATATATATATATATATATATATATATATATATATATATATATATATATATATATATATATATATATAATATATATATATATATATATATATATATATAATATATATATATAATATATATATATATATATATATATATATATATATATATATATATATATATATATATATATATATATATATATATATAAAATAAAAAAATACAATAAAAGCTTGTTTATCCGTATCTTAATTTACTGGAATACTTTAGGACAAACTTTAGGAGACTTTAGGAGAGTTAGAACAAACTCAAGCTAGAAAATGTTGCCAGGTTACATGGACAACAGTCTAGGGGGCCAGATTCACGAAGCAGTTACGCAAGTACTTACGAACGTGTACATCTTTCCTCAATCTTTGACGGCTTTGGTTACATTTATTAAACAGTTTACAAGCATGAAAACTTGCCAATCAACTGTTGTTATTGTTATAAACACCCTCCTGGTGCTTCAGAGCTCATTAACTGTTTAATAATTGTAAACAAAGCCGCCAAAGATTGAGAAAAGATGGACAGGTTCGTAAGTGCTTACGTAACTGCTTCGTGAATCTGGCCCCAGATAACCTGGAAAATGCCAGGTAAACATGCATAAAGCAACAAATTAGTTGGATTTGAGTTGGAGATAAACATAAAATAATTTAAACAATACATTAATAATAAGACATTATTTAAAATTATTAATTAATTAATTGTAACAGTAGAAATACATTACAGTATTTATTTGACAAAGTGATTTTTTACCCTTCTATGGCAGCCTACATAATACTGGTCCTATGAAACCTGCGCCAACCTTGTCAGCCATGTGCTTCAACCCTTCATATCATTTGACAATGATCAAGACCATGACTAAACATTTTTTATACAAATAATTTGTATAAAGCAAATTGTACTCATTTTTCGTAAACATGATATTCAAAAGCCTGAAGGTGGTAAGCAGAAGAGAATGTTGACCAGACCACACACTAGAATGTGAAGGGACGACGATGTTTCGGTCCGTCCTGGACCATTCTCAATCAACATTCACAATCGACTTGAGAATGGTCCAGGACGGACCGAAACGTCGTCGTCCCTTCACATTCTAGTGTGTGGTATGGTCATCATACTTTAGCCACGTTATTGTGACTCATCGCTTGCAGCAGAAGAGAATGCTACTAATGATGACAAAATCATAAAGTGATTGAAAACAGTGTAATTACTCTATGCACACACACTGCTCTCAGTGTGGTAAAAGAATATGACATCAGGACCAGTATTCGGATATAAAATAACAAAAAGTCTTTTTGAAGATTATCAGCACTAGAGAGGACACAGGTACAGGCTCTAGCACTACGAGAACACTGAAGGTTGCTAAACATAAAATTAGGAACCTCTTGTTTATTAAGGCCAAATGCACAGCAAAGTTAGTGGGTAGACTGCAGAGTACTCAAGACTGCAGATATTAGGTTTGTTACAAATTTAGACATAACTGACTTTAGGGGTCGTGATAGTTGGGTTACAATATTTAAAGGAACTTTTAACATTATTAACAGGATGATTATATCTATACCCATAGAAACTGATAGTGAGAGTATTAATAAAAAATAAATTAAATTATATATTTTGAAATCACTCTCAATTGCAGCTCCTGCACCAGGTATATCCCACAATACAAAATATATTATGACTGGGTGTGACATGGTGGATGGGTGTGGTTGCCTTTACAGTATGCTTGGTGTGGTGCATGGATGGGTGTGGCTACAGGTACAAAACATAAGAATAAAGGTAACTGCAGAAGGCTTTTTGGCCCATACGAGGCAGCTCCTATTTATAATCACCCAATCCCACTCATATACATGTCCAACTCATGCTTGAAACAATCAAGGGACCGCACCTCCACCACGTTACGTGATAACTGGTTCCACAAATCAACAACCCTGTTATCGAATCAGTATTTACAGTGTGTGTGTTTGGTGTGGGCAGTTGGTTGTGGAGTATGTAGAGGTGTATTTTCTAGTTGTCTTACTTAACTGTGCCTAGGGAATGAAATTCATGTTTAGAACCACGTAGCTAATGCATCGCATGCATTTATACCATCTGACTTTACAATACGTACTCTTGTCAATTTTACTCTAGAAACAGAATAGTGGCTGCTTCTTATACCTCTGAATTAAGGTCATTCCATAAAAGTTTACCTCTTTTGAGTTTAACAGTTTACCACTCTCATTGCATAAAGAGTGTTACCTCAATTTTCTCTGCCTCATATGTTTTCAACTTTCATTTGTGTACACTCTTTCGCTTATCCTACACCTGGAAAAACAGACTGTCCCTATCCACTTTATCTATTCACTCTCAGTAGCATGCATGTATGATAATACCACCTTTTGTTCACTCTTCTAACATTGTTAGATTATTAGCCTGTCCTTATAGCTAGCTCGTTTGTTTAATCTCCGGTACCTGCCTTGTAACAAAAATATGAACTGTCTAAATTTTCTTCTTGTGTCTTACTCAATGCTGGTTCCATTGTTGGAGCTACATACCCTTGGATAGAATTAGGTATATAGTGTGATCATGCATGGGTGTGCACATGCCTGTGTATGCAGCCATGTAATTAAATGCATGCATCTGTGTGTCTGTACATGTGCTTCAGAAAGAGACTAAGCCACATAAAAAATTGAATTCAAATCTTAAATAATTCAGCAAATCACAATTCAAGAAAGGAAGAAAAGTGGTTCAAAGCCATGAATTGGTGTGCTACATCTAACAGCTTACCAGATCAGACTGCAGGCATGATGCACTATAAAGGGAGTGATCCTCATTTGCTAATTTGTCAGGAGCTGTGCTTGCATGCTTTAATTCAGCAGGACCACTGTCGCTCTTCGGGGTGTTATCACTTCTCTGGCCACTGTTTCTTCTTAATTTCTTTTCATCTTTAGAATCATTTGGCCTATGTTTACTGTTAACACTCCTGGAACTCTCAACATCCAAAGGTTCACTATTTGAGCTCGAAGCTTTACTACTAGCACTAGGTATTTGATGTTTAGTTCTTAAAGGACAAGAAGTATAAAAACCATTCTCAAAAACATTAGTATTAAGTTGACTAGATGGCACTTTCTTTGGACTAGACACACTTTGTGAATGTATTAAATATTCAAGATCTGTTATGGAATTAGGAACTCTTTCAAACTGGGATGCAAAAATATCTGTGGAATTTGTGCATGACTTTCTATTTTCTCTCGAGCTCTCTCTAAATGCTGGATGTCTGGCGAGGTTGGGAGACAGGGCACACACTTGGTCAGTTCTAGGGATTGTGGCAATGAGAGGTGTAAGGGTAACGCTACTGTTTACCTCAGACATTTGATGGCGTATGGATGCAGATGCACGGGGAGACTTAGGAGTGCGCTCTGCCACCTTTTCATTCATCTGTATATCACAACAAAAGAAAATTACAAATTATATAATACACAGTCAAACAAATATTTATATTTCAATTTTACATGTAAATCGATATTTCCAATTTTACAAATATCTACCAGGTAATTTCCACTAATCAGTCTTTTGAGTATACAGTATAGTACTGTACTGTATAAAGCAACTTTCTGAGCAAGACAAGTGTTGTTTCCTAGGGTAAAGTTCTCATGGTTCCATGGAGAGGATTACTGCTTAGTTAAACCCATAATCCTCTCCGAAATTCAGGCTGAAATTTAGCACCTGTGCATAACTCATCTTTTCAAACCATTCCTGCCAAGTCATATTCAAACTAGATAGACACTGGAAAATTTTCAGATCCGCCCAAATCACAAAATGAAGTTACAAAGATTTGCAAATATAATGGGAATCTCAAGAGATGATAGCCACTTGTTTACCCAAACACAACAATATTCCACTTATAATATAAGCCTGAACAATGAAACCAATGTTTCTAGGAATAAACAAGTCCCTTAACTAAAGTCCATCTGGTGGTAGTTATGGGTAGCGGTCTGACAGGCTAAATCAGTAGTTTACGAGAGTGCTGCTTGGCGTTATCTATGATGCCAAGAACGGTATAAACTTTTTGTGTATTTTAATGTACCTCTTGGAGTCCATTCTGGAATGGAATGAGAATTTTCCATCATCTCCATAGCACCATTATGTCCCAGCAGAAACATTCCGAAACATTCTGCACATCCTTCTGTGCAGGTGCACAATGCATTAATTGTACATAATCCTGTCCGTGGGATCAGGAGAATCTCACCTTAGGAAGCAACCCTATGGAATAGCTTAGAATTTGACTGTAATCAAATAAAACTAGAAATAATTCACATTGAAAGCACAAATGTACAGGAAATAGTAAGTAAAAAATACTGCATGTAAAAATACTATTTGCTAATGATAATGAAAAAGAAATGGTGTTAAGTGTATAGACGTGCTCCCTTTCTAGGTTACACCTCAGTAGCTCCCCACAGGTAACATACCAGGATGTTTAAGAAGGTGACAACACCAGGATACTTGCCAGATCAGAGATCAACCCGCTATCGAGATCCATGACCAAAAAGTGGAAATGTCTAAAACTCAACCCCTCTTACAAAAATGTCTTCAAAATTTCTTCACATCAAAATTTCAAAATTCTTCAAAACTCAAAATCACCAGCTACATCATCATCTGGAAATCTACAACAGAACCATTTTATTTTCACAGCAATACACGCTTTTGTATACGACCTTGATGCACAAAAATACTTTCATTTGAATCAACTATACATACACACACTATATAATAATAGACAACTTCAGTAGTGAATAATTCATGAGTTACCTCAAGATTACCTTTATGGTTTATGTTCATGGGAGTCCACTACGTAAAAAAAAAACAAGAGAGCTTGTGTCAACTGCCTACTGGCTGAGCCTGCACTAACACAGGTGGCTGGCCTTAACCCGGTAATCTGTCTGTCCTATCTGCATACAGATGAGTTAAACATCATAAACAATAACGGTATGCAAAACATGCAACCTTGAGTTAAAAATCTCTAGTCACACTAATGCCTCACTCAAATGTGTGTGTCCACATATGAATGTTGAAAATCTAGCACAATATAACAGATTATAGATAAAATTATAGATTATAGTCGTCAGTATCCAGCCACCTAACATAAGTTGTTTTTATTCAAAAGGATTTCAAAATTTTTAAGATTTAGATTTAGGCAATGACTGTAGGTTGCGTCTGGTAAAGGTTAGTTTGGTCTAGGGAAACCTTGATAAGCTTAACAGGCTTACTGTCCCCAACTATGAGAAACCAAGCCATCACTCATTTAACCAGCATCAAGAGCAGAGACAAAAATTCTCTCTTTTCAGTTGACAATGAAACCGATGTGTTTACCTAAAGTACAACCCGGAATTATTTAAAGTTGAGAAATGATGCTCCTGTTAACAAGGATGCCAAAGTAGTCAGGTAATAGTGCTTAATTAGTTTGGAAAGTTGTTTGGCAGTTTGGCAATACCAAACAATAGTGAGCAGTATACCTTGAGCAAGTGATTAATCTCTGATTTCCACAAGCTCCCAACACAGATAAGAGGGTACAACAGAGTTTGACAATATGATTGTCACTATGTGTATGAAAAGTAATCCAATGCCTCACGTGATCTGTGTTCTCGGGGTGGTCGGTATCACAAGTTAGGAGAAATACAGACATGGCTTGCCCAGAAAATATAGCTTTCAATTTATTAAATATTACAAAATTAATATTGAAACTTACTTGATCTACAGGCACTGGCTGAGCAGGAAACACGCACAGATTGTGTATTTGGTTAATAGCTTCTGTCAGACGGGTCATTGAACTTGAACGCTTGACCTGTGGAGGAGCTAAACGAGAACGGCGAGAAAGTAGAGGAGATAATTTGGGAGTTACACTTGATGTGCTTTCAGTCTTCATTACGGGAGAATCTTTATCAAATGCATTAACAGACCTGTCGCCTTGCTGTTCATAATTATCAGTAATACCCTTCTGATTTGCAACAGGGTTACACTGGTTTGCTCTAATTCCAGATTTTGTATTACGAATAAAATCTGGATCACTGCATGGAACATGTGTATACCCTGTTGAATCCAAGGATAGCACATCTTCCTCCAGACTTGCACTTTTACCTTTACGATCACTTGCTTGTTGGCCACTCAGCTCCGATACATTCATTTTATTTGGCAACAAGTTCACTGCTGCGCTCTGTTTACTAAGGCTGCGCATGGGTGATACTTGTACATCATATGGTGGATCGAGTGATCGTTGGGTGTCATTAGGACTGTTGAGATCTGCAGGAAATAAGGATGATTGGGTTGGGGTAACAAGGATCACGGCAGGAATTACAGGAGACGACGACGACGAGACAGAGGATGTTATTAATGTTATTGAATTATTAGTACACACTAGGAAGAGGATAGATTAACAAGAAAAATTCCATTAGACATGGTAACAGACATATGGATTGAACAACAATAAAAACAGAAGCACACACAGGAACAAATACAAGAAAAGAACAAAATTTATTTAAGATTAAAAGATTGTGAATTGTATACATAATGGAGTGAACATAAAAGAAATCCATTCACCTAATTCGAAACATTCCTTCATAATGAGTGATCAAAATTCCAAGATGACATCCAGTTAAACATATCATGCCACCAGAAAGAAAAAATCATAACACAGCCATAAATACTTTCCTCCTTTTGCCAGAAAGGTTTTTGTAAATACAGAAACCATCCAAAACACCTGAACACTCCTCTGTGTACAGTTACTAATATGAGAAACAGGTGTACTGTTATCTTACATTATCTCTTTCTGAATTTAGTCTCACCAATATATCCAAATTACTTACAAAATGCCTGTATGTAGATGCACGTCATACATATAGTAGTACAGTAATTCTAAAGAGTGACCCTGTAACCTCAATCTCAGGAAGATGGAATGAGTCAAACATTAAGAGATTATTTACAAAGAATAAAAGCCATGATGCGCTTGAATAAGCAAATTGAAAGAAATAGTAAGGCAGAACACAGTAGCTAGAGGAACTAACTGATCAGAGATGGACAAGAGATAGGTACAGTAAGTAAGGAAAAAAAAAAGACACTCTGGCTATGTATTTGAGAAGTAGAATGAACCAAGCATCTGAAAGTAGAAGGAACTATGAATACAAAAGTAGAAGGAACATATACAAAAGTAGAATCCATATTCAAAAGTAGAAGGAACCATATACAGTATACAAAAGATTATTTTAATTAAGTCTTGGTCAATGTGGATAAGATTAAAGTATAAAACAATCACTTTTATTTTCCTGCCTGTGTGCCTGTGCGTTTACTATCCACCATTTCCTTTGGGAGCCCGCTATAAGAGATAAAATGCCAATGATAAACGAGTCCTACAGCTGCTGTAATAATACTGTACTGTACGTCTGCTTTCCATTAAGAATTTGATTAAGCATTTTTAAATTCCTCATTTGAACTTTTATTCTAAAACTTATTATCCTTAAGGTATGCTTGAAACACTGCATAATCAGTAGATTCATAAAAATACAAATATCTAACCAAGTGTTCACTTTAAGAAAATTCTGTATCATTATTATTATTGTTATTATTATTAATCAAATGATCCACCTTCACCTTTAATTTTTCCTTCTTTCTGATGACATGTTATATCAGTTCAGTAATCCAAGAAACAATGTTGGAACATATAACATAACCCAAATGTACAAGGAAAGGATTTGTCTAAGGACAGGTTCAAGAATATACAGAGGTTAACACAAAATTAAAATTTCTACATATACAATGCCTACACAAGACCTATGCAATGAACTATGGACTGGGAATTAAAGAAAATCATTCTTTGTAATGCATGATTTTTCCCTTTACAGTTACAGTATTTGAATTCAGATACTGTACAGTGTACAAATATTATATTGATCAATCCCTTTTGATACTATGAACTCCTTAATCTACTGTTATAATATGTGATATATCTAATTAATAAAACAAAAATTAAAGGGTGGGTTCCACAGACCCCCCAATGAACTTTAATTGTAGCAAAAATTCATGCAGACTACATCATTTACTGTTGTTAATCAGCACTAGATAAACACTCAAGATCTTCAGTTATATTACACAACTCTTCTCAAATATCTTACCATCTTTCTCATCTGGTTTTCCCTCCATCGTCTGCAGACTGTTCAAACTACCAGACAAGTTGCGAGTTTTTGCCAGTCTCGCCAACCCCATCTTCCTGCCTCCCCCACTGTCATCTTGCGTTAATGAGTCCATCCACTCTGAGGTCTTTTAACAATCCGACAAAGCTGAAAGAGGTGTGATTTTCAGCATCATAATATTCAACATTGCAACAAAGTACTTGTGGCAATGTTAGACTTAATTCAGAAAATGTAACTTTGAAGCCATTTTTTAATCAATGAATTATTGTGTACTGTATATACATATTTCAAATACAATTAGTTAAAACATTTTATACTAATTTTTCTATTAAGTTACTTCATTATAACAAAACTGGAGAAAATATGGATAATAAATAATAATATACAATACTGTACATTCTATAGATACAATCATGAGTGAAAACTGACACTGTATTTACTATTGTGTCTGCAGAATCGAGCTATTACTTCTTGTATTTTATTAAGGAATATGTTTGAATTCACTGTATTTTAAGGAATGTGTGTGTTTGTAATACACATAATATAAGCAAATCTTAGAGTGCCTCTGTGTAACTGCCATGTCCTTTAACTTGACTTGGCTTTTAACTTCCTTCCTTTAACTTGACTTAGTTAACTTGAGGATAGAGAACACATTAGATATATGTAAATGAGGTTACAGTACGTATTCAGTGGATACTAGCCCAAGGGAGGTTGTTATGTGGCTAGAATGTGACATGATTGATTTTTTTATTTTATTTTTTATTTTTTATTTTTACACATGATTTTTTATTTTATTTATACTGTATATACAAGCATTCTTATATTCTCGTACAACCACTAGGATGAATAGGATTTCAAGCAGGTCCTTAATCTTAATTTTCCTCGGAATACGACCTGCCAAATCGTACAGGTACCCATTCACTGCTGGGTGAACAGAGGCTACAGTTAAGGACTGGCGCCCAGTCAATCCTCTCCGACCAGGATACGAACCCAGGCCAAAGCACTTGCGAAATACCGGGCGAGTGTCTTACCACTGTGCCACAGGGACTGTTAGAAGTTGATTAGCAGTGTGACATTTCTAATGATAACTAGTGCACTTAGGGATATATGTTGGTTTATGGCATTTCTAATGATAACTAGTGCACTTAGGGATATATGTTGGTTCATACTGCATGCAAGGTAGAGACTTGTATGCATGTGTGTGATGTATTACAAGACAAGTGGTGAAATAATTATTATAATGCATCAATATTCTCCATACCACAGACCTCCCAACACTGGTCCACTAACCTAACAAGCCTTCTTGTAACACAGTTAAACTTCCTCGTTAAAGATATAAGAATATATGAAGGACTCCGCTAAATTAGAAGCAATACACGAAGCAGAATCGAGTCAATAGATACAAGTTAATCCATGACCTAAAAGAACAACGGAAATATATATACTCACACCAAGAAATCTCTGGCTTTCCAAGTAGATAAGTGAGGTTATAAGATGAGGTATGAGAGTAGTGAGGGTGGCAGAAGTCTGGGCGACACTGCCTGCCCACCTGCCTCCCTCACCCACCTTCCTCACCCAGCTATTCATAGACCAACACTCATAACTCACAATGAACATACCTCCTGCATGGGGGTGTTCCCAGCCCTCACCTACTCCTCCAAGGTCTTCACATCATTCAACATCGACAGTAACATCAGCAAATGGGAATTTTGACGTACAACATATCGATTATTAATTTTATATTATATTCCAAAACAAACAGGAGCTGCCATCTGCAGGTGAGAATTTGTAGTGGTGTAGCCGCGGGTTTGAAATACCAGCCAGGTTGCTAATTGTCTTATTTCTTGGGCATTATAGCAAAGGTGAACTCATGCGGCTTGTTAATGTGGTCATTTTAAGACACAGGTCAATTGCAAGAGTTTGCAAAGTGCTTCAATATATCCACACACACACAGATACTTAATCCCTCGGGGTCTCACTAATGTTCGTCAAGGCGTTTTGGCTGCCATCTAATTTCTGGCTGCTATTTCCCCAAAAATATTCATTCCCCCCTCATTCTCTCCCACTCCACACTCACTTCTATCCCACACTCTCCTTCAGCCACACTCACTTTCCCCACACTCACTTCCTCACACTCACTTCCCCACATTCACCTTCCTCACACTCAAGGAGGCGTAGCTCTCATCCTGTAACTACACTTAGGTAATTACACTCACACTCACCTCCCTCATACTCACCTTCTCCCTCACTCACCACCCCCCACACTCACCACCTCCCTCCAGAGAAACATTCCCCCACACTAGCCTCCCCCACACACCTCGCCTGACCACCATAGCTCTATACACTCTAGTCCTCACCCTCTTCACTTTTCCAGCTCCCAGTTCCCATCTGCACGCTACCTACACATATTTACCTGAATTTACATGAATACTATCTCGAGTGGTCTCGTCGAAGACAAGAAACCTGTGGCTTGTCAAAGTCCCCCCCCCCCTACCCCCAACCCCCAACCATTATTCATGGGGATTTTTTTCAGCTGAATTTACAATTTAAGTATTGTCTTGACATTTACGACTTCGGCGGGTAGGCAGTTCCATATGGGTTACTTACGGTGAAAAGGCACATGGTCTGTTACACAACTGCCTTTTCTTGAAGTCAAACTTTTGTTGGATTATTTCTAAGTTATTTTTTTGTTTAATTCGTAGGTGTGTGTAGCTCGAACTAATTCCGTTTATTATATTCCCCTTCACCAAACTCACAGTCTGCCCTCTCCCCAAACCCTGTCTTCCCCTTCCAATTAATTCAAAGTTATCTATTACGGAAATGTTAGCAAATTATCCAAAGTTTACAAAGTGTAGGTAGTGCATGCAGGTGCGTGCATAACCTTTCCACCACCGGCCGCTCGTTGCTTGTGCAGTGCATGATAACGCGAATTAATACTGCATGCGTCAAGTTCACTCCATGCGTTAACGGGGCTTCTAAAGGCCACGGCCATGTTAAGTTTGGTAAACCGAGAAGATACTCTTGATTTATTTATGTTATTTAACTATAACTCATCAACGCTGTAACTTGGTTAGCTAAACTAATTTTGCAACCTTTCCACTACCGATCACAGGACGGGTAGGGAGTGCATGATAAGTTTTAGTCTAGTTCATTTATTATGCACCCCATACCCATCTTGTGGGCGGTAGTGGCAAGGGTTACAGAGGCACATGTAACCTTTCCACTACCGCCCACAAGATGAGCATGGGGTTACCTTGGTTACCTTGAGGTGCTTCCGGGGCTTAGCGTCCCCGCGGCCCGGTCGTCGACCTGGCCTCGGTGCATAATACTCCTCCACAATAAGTGACCCAAACTGGCACTCACCCCACTAACAGAACGGGTGTGTATGTGGTTTGATAATAAACTAATTAATAGCATAGGCGTGAATATAGCTCCTAGCTGACGGGCTATTCATGCCCGTGCCACCTTTTAGGTGGCTTAATCTGTATCATCTATCAATCAACTAATTATACTAAACTAACCACAGCTGAGGAGAAAATGTTGTTATAGATTCAGCTACTGGGAACGAAAGGTTCCAAGTAGCACGGGCTATGGTGAGCCCGTAGTGGACTTACCTGGCACAGTAGCGGGCTGTGACCTAGCTCACTCCCTAGCTCCTCTCTCTCTCTCTCTCTCTCTTCTATACACTCTAGTCACTCTCCCACGTTGTTTTTTTAGATTCAGTTACTCGGAACAAAAATTTCCATGTAGCACGGGCTATAGTGAGCCCGTAATTGAGTTCAAATATTCGTGATAACCTTGTTACTGTGATATCTGGGTCAAAGTTGAAGCACAGAGACATTAGAAAGATTTTTTCAGTCAGAATACTGTAGTTAACAAATGCAATACATTAGGCAGTGATGTGGTGGAGATAGACTCCATACATAGTTTCAAATGTAGATTTGATAGAGCCCCAATAGACCTATTGGGCTAGAGCCCTAGAGTCGCCAGAATCTGTACACCAGTTAATTGACAGTTGAGAGGCGGGACCAAAGAGCCAAAACTCAACACCCGCAAGTATAACTAGGTGACTACACACGCACACAGTTGTCTAACTCGCAGGTACACAATTACTGTTAGGTGAACATAGACATCAGATGAAAGAAACACTAATTTATTTGTACCTCGGCCGGGAATCGAACCCGGGAACTTTGGACAAGGACTCTCTCGCGCTGCGCGTTAAAGTGCTGAAGCACTGGCAGTTATGTTTGTGGTTACGCGTTCACCAGGAGTGAGGCACATGGCGGGGCGCTGATCAAGTGCGCCAACTGCCAGCTAGAGTGAAGGTTGCGTAGCTGAGAGTGCCTCGTATACAATACGCCATCCCATCCTCCACAATATTCTTATATACGCCTAGGACAGGTTAGGTTAGGTCGTGTACTTACTCTTCCAGTTTTACGCAAGCTATTTAGAGTATTCCAATAATAAAAAAATTAAACTTCCGCTGGGTACATCCCTTTTAGAGGATGAGTTGACACTATATCGTTAAGAGAATGTTTATCTGTCTGTTTGTTTATTCAACGTTGGAGGCCAGACGCTCGGGGCTAGCCTCACCCAGCTTTGCAGGGTGAGTGGGATGGGGTACGGGACAGACATAGGCTGGTCGGGGTAGGTCTTATTGGTCCTCTTAAAAGGGCTCGAGCCCAGAAGTGACCACCTAACACTTCAACTCAACGCAGTCGGTGAAAGGTGACTGGCTGAGTCCCTAGATTATTGAATATTGATGGTGGGTAATACTGATGGAGGGTAAATACTGATGTTGGGAAATACTAATGTTGGGAAATACTGATGCTGGCAATACTGATACATGGCTACACTGTCCCTCCAACCACAAAACACTGCCAACCACACACATACAATTTAGGATAAATGCTAACGAACCAATGTTAATACCGAACACAAATATACTGCTTAATTCTGATCACAAAAACAAAAAAGCCATCAGCATGCGCGTTGAGTCCCGGAGCCTAAGGGATCTGGCACGACGCCATGAACTTGAAACATCTTTAACATCACTTAGTTGCTTGACTAATAGCAATTATTATTGTGGTCATTAGGAAAGGAGAGCACAGGGGAATATCCAGTCTTCCTCCTCCCTGCGCTGTTGTGGATTATGGTCTTTTGGGAGTCATATAACTTGTTTAAGCTGATCGCTGGGTGAAGTGAAGGCCATCAGGGGATTATATTTATAGTGAGAATTTGGCGGGTCTCAATACCGTACCGCTAGTTGCGTAATGTACTCTTTCTCCTCCACCCATGGTAATGCTCTCTCTCTTTCTCTCTCTCTCCTCCCTTCATGTTAATACTCTCAATCCCTCCTCCCTCCACGCTAATACTCTCCCTCCTCCCTCCACGCTTCCAGTGTTAAACGTCTGGCATTTGTACGTCTTAACTCTTATTACACCATTCGCCTTTAGCTGCTGTATCTTCTATTTACTCTCTAACACCGAGGAACTGTTTGAGATCATGGCTACAGGTTTATATACACAAAAATATACACCATTATTTCTTGTATAGTTTTCACTGTTTTCTTGTATAGTTTTTTCACTGTTTCAGGGCCTGTACCCGGGCCATTTCTGGGCCTGTACCCGGGCCCTTTCTGGGCCTGTACCCGGGCCCTTTCTGGGCCTGTACTCGGGCCCTTTCTGGGCATGTACCCGGGCCCTTTCTGGGCCTGTACCCGGGCCCTTTCTGGGCCTGTACCCGGGCCCTTTCTGGGCCTGTACTCGGGCCCTTTCTGGGCATGTACCCGGGCCCTTTCTGGGCCTGTACCCGGGCCCTTTCTGGGCCTGTACCCGGGCCCTTTCTGGGCCTGTACCCGGGCCCTTTCTGGGCCTGTACCCAGGCCATTTCTGGGCCTGTACCCGGGCCCTTTCCGGGCTTGTACCCGGGCCCTTTCTGGGCCTGTACCCGGGCCCTTTCTGGGCCTGTACCCGGGCCCTTTCTGGGCCTGTACCCGGACCCCTTCTGGGCCTGTACCCGGGCCCTTTCTGGGCCTGTACCCGGGCCCTTTCTGGGCCTGTACCCGGGCCCCTTCTGGGCCTGTACCCGGGCCCCTTCTGGGCCTGTACCCGGGCCCCTTCTGGGCCTGTACCTGGGCCCTTTCTGGGCCTGTACCCGGGCCCCTTCTGGGCCTGTACTCGGGCCCTTTCTGGGCCTGTACCCGGCCCCTTTCTGGGCCTGTACCCGGGCCCTTTCTGGGCCTGTACCCGGGCCCCTTCTGGGCCTGTACCCGGGCCCTTTCTGGGCCTGTACCCGGGCCCCTTCTGGGCCTGTACCCGGGCCCCTTCTGGGCCTGTACCCGGGCCCCTTCTGGGCCTGTACCCGGACCCTTTCTGGGCCTGTACCCGGGCCCCTTCAGGGCCTGTACCCGGGCCCCTTCTGGGCCTGTACCCGGGCCCTTTCTGGGCCTGTACCCGGGCCCTTTCTGGGCCTGTACCCGGGCCCCTTCTGGGCCTGTACCCGGGCCCTTTCTGGGCCTGTACCCGGGCCCTTTCTGGGCCTGTACCCGGGCCCTTTCTGGGCCTGTACCCGGGCCCCTTCTGGGACAGTACCCGGGCCCCTTCTGGGCCTGTACCCGGGCCCTTTCTGGGCCTGTACCCGGGCTCTTTCTGGGTCTGTACCCGGGCCCTTTCTGGGACTGTACCCGGGCCCCTTCTGGGCTTGTACCCGGGCCCTTTCTGGGCCTGTACCCGGGCCCCTTCTGGGCCTGTATCCGGGCCCTTTCTGGGCCTGTACCCGGGCCCTTTCTGGGCCTGTACCCGGGCCCTTTCTGGGGCTGTACCCGGGCCCGGGTACCTAGATTGTATCTAGATTGTTTCCTTCAAGGAGTGCCGGACCAACCGGGCTGTGGTGGGTATGTGGCCCTGCGGGCCGCTCCAAGGAACAGCCTGGTGGACCAAACTCTCACAAGTCAAGTCTGGCCTCGGGCCGGGCTTGGGGAGTAGTAGAACTCCCAGAACCCCATCAACCAGGTATCAACCAGGTGGCACAGGCATGAATAGCCCGTAATCTAAGAGTATGTGTGTGTGTGTGTGTTTTTGTGGCGTGGGTGTGCCTCTTGCGCTACCGCTCACAGTGTATTACAGGGTGCGCCATAAACTACACGCCACTGGCGGCAGCGATCAATTAATCTGGTGCTGTAAACTGTCAGCCTTTGCTGGGTGTCAGCTTTTGCTGACAGTTTACAGCATCAGATTAATTGCCGCCAGCGGCGTTTAGTTTATTGAGTACCCTGTGAGGTACCCTGTACCTCACAGGGAAAACCCTGTGAGTACCTCTGTAACAAATTCACAGGGAAAACCCTGTGAGTACCTCTGTAACAAATTCACAGGGAAAACCCTGTGAGTACCTCTGTAACAAATTCACAGGGAAAACCCTGTGAGTACCTCTGTAACAAATTCACAGGGAAAACCCTGTGAGTACCTCTGTAACAAATTCACAGGGAAAACCCTGTGAGTACCTCTGTAACAAATTCACAGGGAAAACCCTGTGAGTACCTCTGTAACAAATTCACAGGGAAAACCCTGTGAGTACCTCTGTAACAAATTCACAGGGAAAACCCTGTGAGTACCTCTGTAACAAATTCACAGGGAAAACCCTGTGAGTACCTCTGTAACAAATTCACAGGGAAAACCCTGTGAGTACCTCTGTAACAAATTCACAGGGAAAACCCTGTGAGTACCTCTGTAACAAATTCACAGGGAAAACCCTGTGAGTACCTCTGTAACAAATTCACAGGGAAAACCCTGTGAGTACCTCTGTAACAAATTCACAGGGAAAACCCTGTGAGTACCTCTGTAACAAATTCACAGGGAAAACCCTGTGAGTACCTCTGTAACAAATTCACAGGGAAAACCCTGTGAGCAGTAACTCGGGAGGATTATACAACAGCGAGGGTACAAAAAGTCTTAACCCTCATGCAACGGGTGTTGTTAATATTGATTGTTACAATTTCCATATTGGTCCACACTATATAATCATATAATGATGTTGCTGATAAAAAAAAACAAGTATTTATACTCTACCATGAATTTGCACGCCCTGCATCATCATTATATAATCGAATGTGACAAAATTCAGTAATTTACGGACAATGTAATGTCTGAAGAATTCTCGCGAAATATAAAAATATTTCATCCAAAATTATATGGCGCCCCCCAAAATATTGCCAAGTATATACCAAATTTCCCTACTTGGTATTTACGGATTTGACGAGTAAGCGATTCCGTGTATTTATCAAATATGTCAAAAAGAATCTGTTGACTGTTCTGTTCAGTCAATCGGCAAGTTTTTGGGGAACTTAGGTCTGGATTAATTCGTCATCGAATTTGCTCAACATTTTAAAGATCACTTATTACCTCTATTAGATCATATACCTGTTTCGAGCTATATATTTTAATCGACGAATTTTGTGTGATGCTGTTAATAACCGTTTTCTATAGTCTTTAGGGTTGTAATAATTCATCTTTCGCAGATCGATCAATGCCGGAGCGGCACGTGACTGGCCAAACTCTGTATATCATCAATGCTATAACTTGCTTAGCTACATGAATTTTGGGGTTCAGTTCCTGAGCCTATTGCCTCTGTAACATTTTCCACTACCACTGTCAGAAAGGGGTGCACAATAAATGAACCAAATTGAAAAAAACTAAACAAGAATGAATGGAGTTGATTGTGGGCGTAAAATAAGTATGCTGTGATTGGAGCCTATCTTGTATCCGGGCCTTATTGGCTATTCTTTCCTTCATTTATCACATTTACTTATCGAAGGTGTTCTTGTTGTCACTACACACTTTCTATCCACAAAGTTAAAGAATTGAAAAGACCGCGCCGAGTGGTACAAATTTAGAGATGCCATTAATTGTATATTGTGTCAGTTTCTCTCGCATCATTTTACCTTTAAATGTATCTATTATTGTATTTCAGATATTGCTAGGTAAAGTAGCTTCTTCATTCACATAAGTATCAATGTTCTCACCAATAAAAAATAAGAAAGATATTGATATTATTATATGTAAACAAAATAATATATCGGCAACAATGAAATGTGCGTTGCGAAGCCAGAGATCAACCTTGCCGTAGCGTCTTATCACCTAGCATCAATGAACAATACGAATGTCTTAAGTAAATGCACAAGTTGCTTCATATAGGTGATGAGGTGTATCAATGAGCGCCAAGATTGACGGCATAAGAGAGAGAGAGAGAGAGAGGGAGACAGGGGAGCGTGGTGGAGGCTTGGGAGAGGGCGGGCGGCCACACACACACACAGCGCCAGTCCCAGAGTTGTGAGCTCAAGCAGTTGTGAGCTCTTTGTTCCAGCACCACGCTCTCCCTCCACCACCTTACTCTCCCACTAACTCACATTACGGCTCTCCCTGTCCCCAAGACACCTCATAAATGCCTCCAATAGTGCACGAGTTCAAATGAGACAAACTGGATAATTACAATAGTGGACGTGAAATGGAGAGCGGGAATTTTTAGGTGAATATCCTGTTCCGGAGAGCAGGAGGAGGAGTGTGGAGACTCAAGACTCAGCTTCTTCATACCTGGCGAGCCTCTGGTGGAGCCTTCAGCAAAATGCCTGCCGTAAATGGAACGGTAAGTGAGAAGGTCTTGGCCGCCTTACTCTTAACTTTGATCCTTGTGACGTATCTCACTCATATCCCTCCTTCCTTCAAGGCAATAACATTTGCTGTATTAAAGTGCATTGTATCATAACTAAGTTGACTTGGGAATTGACTTGTCAAGTGAGATATGTATAATGGATAAGGGAAAGTGAGGTATTACCTTGACTTGACATATTAAGAGCGGTGTTAGCTAAGCAAACACTCAAGTGTGTGTGTTATGAGTGTGTTGTGAGACTTGTGAGTGTGTTGTGAGACTTGTAAGTGTGTTGTGAGTGTGTGTACAGGAGACACATGCCTACATGGTGGCTTGGGGGGAGGAGGGAGGCAATAAATAAATATTGGTGTTGCCGGCGTGAGAGCCGCGGCGGGGGTGGCCGCCCCCTGGCACCCTGCACCTTCCTGCCTGCCCTCACCCTAACCTGCAGCCCCGTCACCCTGTGGTGTCCCCGGGGGAGTGGGAAACACGCCATACACCCTGTGGCAGGCGGCACCAGCGGCGGCAGGAGACATGTTGTGTGGCGGCAGCGGCAGCGGCGGGGGCGTCACGTGACTGCGGCTGCCGCAACCATTGGCCGCGCCGCCGCCGCAATTTCAAGTTTCAAACAGTGGGGAGTTCAGGCGGGAGTGGCGGGCACCTGGCTCTATAACACGAATTTGGGGTTATAGAGTCTATATTACGCTCTATAGAGTGCACCTGGAGGCCGCAGGCATGGCTAACCGGCCGCCGCTCGGGGTATGTCATATTTAACTTTAATTAATTAACAATACGTTGGAATGTGGGCAGTTGGAGAGGGAACTGCAACTACTGGTACAGGAGATGTCCTTACACAAGTAAATGTTATATACTGCTTCATTAACTCCATATGGAGAGTTAAAACAACGTTGGCAGTAAACTTGATTAGAATAACTCTCCAGTTGTGACTTGGCAGTGGTGAAATACTTAACAGTATGAATGTACTGTATAGTCATATTTGAGTTTCTAACTGTCATTCATAAAGTTCTGATTCTGTAAGCTACATTTCTTCTTATTTTGTAACTAACTACACCCAGTTTCTTCACGCTGAAGGTTCTGCTTGGCAGTGTGTTACCGTTGATATGGTCTCTTCGTGTGTTCAGAATGCTTTTGGCACGAAAGCTCCCCATAGGGAAAGCTTTTCTCGCGTATCCATTGCTTCGTGTATGGGAGCAGACTTCATAAATTAAAAAAATCATGCACGTATATCTGATATATTTGCACTGAACTTACACTGGTAATATGTAATTTAAATTTTTGCAGACATTGAAGCACAACACACTGTAGAGTATAAAATTGAAGAACATTGTTCTTTTAAGGATAAAGTATTGTACATTAGTATTTTTCTTGTAAGGGAAGGGAAATAGTGGTGACTCCTCAATTAACTGCTTAACCTAAATTTACATACCTGTAGTCCCATGAATAAAATGGAACATATTTGTTGTAATTGGTGCAGTAGCTCTTAGATTTTATACAGCTCTCTCAGTACCAGTATTAACATTAATATTACCTCAGGATTAGTCGTCGAGATGCAAGTCTCATTCTAACCACATACTGTACCTTGAGAAAGCACTCGGGAGAGTGCCAAAGGAGTGCAAATTGCCATTTAACACTCCATGTGTTATTTTGTCTAGGTAATTTTGAAGGCTATGAATCATCCAGGTGTTTCATTTTCTCAGTGCATTAAGATAATCTGCAAACGTATTCTTATAATTAGCATC
Source organism: Procambarus clarkii (assembly GCF_040958095.1). NCBI lineage: Eukaryota > Metazoa > Arthropoda > Malacostraca > Decapoda > Cambaridae > Procambarus > Procambarus clarkii. The sequence continues at coordinate 10,198,686 of NC_091221.1, forward strand.
ACATACTTGTACTTTATACAGTACTGTACTGTATATACAAATGTTTAACATTATTGGTACTAGTACTACCAATAGTAACACAATGGCAGTTCGGTTGATTGTCTTTTATCATGAATAAGGGGACACAAATAATTTCTTCAATGTCATAGTAGCTAATAAATGGAGTGCACTATAAAGTGAGGTGGAGAAGGTAGTTGCCATACACAGCTTCAAATGTAGATGCGTACGACAGAACCCAATAGGCTCGGGAGCTTTTACACCAGCTGATTAAAGGCCGAGAGGTGGGATCAAAGAGCTGAAGTGCTCAACCCCAGTAAGGACAATTGAGTACTACTGTCCCAGCCAATCCTACCCATAACCCAACCCATTTTTGCCCCACCCACCCACTGTATTGCCCATAAATCCTCTCTTGCCCCCCCCCCACTCACTCCTATCCTAACCTATCACACATCTTCCTGGTCAGCACACTTCTAATTTTATGTGTGGAGGTTCACCAATGAGCTGAAATTCTTCAGCTCATTGGTCTTGCCTCAACCTAAGTTTTAGTACTTCAAAGGGAGATGGATATCCAGTTTTATAGCACACTCATGGTTCTATTTGTAGTTTCTGACTTGTCTTGCCTAACCACCCAATGACTGAGTAACTATGTAAAATAAGTTTTTTTTTGTTGTTTTGTTTGATACTAATCAGAAATCATAGCTGGGAAGTTCATTAAAGTTACATTTAATTGATTCTAAAGAACAATTGTGCTATGATTGTTATAATTATTGAGTGTTACAAATTTTCTGTGTCCTTGTTTACAGACCTTGAGAATCCAAGAAGCTGGATGGTCACCTCATGTTTTAATGTTGTATCTTAAAAAAATGTTATCGTAATTGGGGGTATTGCTTATTTTATAATATGGAACTATTGGTATGGGTATTGGGTAATAAGGAAGAACCAGTATTGATAACTGGTAATAAGGCAGTTACAGTAATAATGCACCTGAATACTTACTAGTAAAGTTCTGTAGTGCTGTTCCTCCTCTCCTGTTTATTTTTGTTAATATCTGGTATGTCAGTTGTGATCACATGTGCTTTGTCTTCATATTGGCACTGTTTCTGGTTTTATTTCCTGTTTGGTTGTAGTAGGAGGTGGGGGGGGGGAGAATTAGGAGTGGCAAGCTGAGTTTGGTTGGGATTTATGGGAAAGGGTGAAGAGTAAGGGTTGAATATGAAGAGAGGGATGTATATTGATTGGGGTGGGATAGGATTGGATAAGTATGGAGGGGGTTTGATTTGAGTCATGTCATTAGAGATCTCTTGCCTCCAAGCGTGTGTTTGTGTGTGCCGAGTGTGTTTGTGCCATGTATATCATGTGTTTGTGTGTGGAAAAACTGTCCTATTCAGTAATAAACAATTTTTTAGTTTTGGATTTACCAACTGGTGCTTGGGAAAAGGGTCAACAATTGTAGTGTGAATGTTAAACAAAAAAAAATTTGATTGTGTGTTGTGAACTTGTATGCTAATCAACACCATGTTTGTGGCCAGAATGTGCGGTACACTGGTGTGAACATGTAACCAATGGGTTACATGCTTAATCAACGGTTAAGTCCAGGAAGTATGGGCCCTAATACTGTTATAGTGCTTGAGATCATGTGTAGTATCAGACACCTGTTCTTGACCTAGGGGGTACCTCATTAGTACTTTATACTATACAACCATTTTTCTTTTCTCAGGATGTGGCCAACAATATACAAAACCCCTTGGGGGGTGGTACTGTATCGGTACCAAAGAAAAAGACAGGAAAGTCTGTGGAAACTGTGTACCAGAAGAAGACTCAGCTTGAGCACATCTTGCTCCGTCCTGACACATACATTGGTAAGTTAGTGTGATTCTTTTGTACGTGGTTGCTCTTTTTCCTAGAACAATGTAATGTATAACTTTAGGATGTTATTGGAAGGACAGTATGATTATATAATTTTATAAAAGATACTTTTGCAAAATAGTATTTGGACACATCACGTACTTTGATGGCCAAAGGGATTGGAAAGGATGGGGGAGGTAGAGGGATGGGGGAGATGAAATTCAGGAAGTACTGTACTGTATATATAAACAGATTGTGGATTTCAGTGATGCCACGCTTTCTTCCAATTTCACTGTTATTTTGATAGAGAAATAGAAGAGAAATATAAAAAGCAACTTCACCTGCTGAATTTGAATTTCCTGGTGGTGCAGCATCTTCTGGTGACCATTTTTCCACCTTCCTGGCATAAAGTTTACATTTTTGGCAGTTCAGATTTTTCAATAAAATATCTAGACTATGGAAAAAGTTACACGCTAAAATCCATAATGGTACCAAGAAAAATGATGGTTGGGGTCAAAGAGTACATATGTATTTTTAATTAGGAGTCTTCTATATCATACAAAGAATTGTGCAGATGTTGCTATAAATGATTGTGAATTCTGTTTTGAAATATTTTTTTATTGTAATACTCTTGTTATTCTTCAGGTTCGGTGGAATATGTGACTGAGCAGATGTGGGTTTATGATACCGATGCTGAGAAAGTGGTATTGAAGGAAATATCTTATGTTCCTGGTCTCTACAAGATCTACGATGAAATCTTGGTGAATGCTGCAGACAACAAGCAAAGGGACCATTCCATGGATACTATTAAAGTGGACATTGATGCGTAAGCTCTTGCATGCACAGTTTATCATTGAGAGTAATTTATGTATTGCATATTAAGTTTTAAGTACCTCCTGTGCTTAGGAGTATATTTTTACCACATATATATGCAGGAGTTGTAGGATCCATATTTAAAAAAGCATATAAAGAAAAAAAAGGGCCAAAGGCATGCTTCCAATTGTCTTACAAACCTAAAAAAAGAGCTATGAGGAAAGACTTCAGGCATTAAACTTGCAAAATCTGGCGATAGACTGAAAAGGGGAGATATAATTACCATACCAAACAAAATTGACAGGAATTGATGACGATGGGAATTTTTAAAACCAGCAATGTCTTGAACAAAACTACTCAGTCTCAAGCTTAGGGAGTGAAGGTGCTGAAAAGAAGTCTGAAAGCTATCGCTTTGAACAGAGTTGTGGATGGTTGGAACAATTTTAAGTGAGAAGGTGGTGGATGCCAACACTTATTTGAAGCTTCAAAATGTCATAAGATGAAGATTATAAGGAAGATCAAATATTATGAAGTGTAGATCTTATCTCATAACTTCACTCAGGTAATCACACACATTCAAAATACAAATACAGATTGGATCATTTCAACAGTATTTCACAGTATCTTAGAGCTTAGAGGGACAACTTCTCAAAACATGACTATGAGTAGGGGGCGATGCAGAAAAGTGGATTGTTTGACAGTTGCAAAAGTTTGGCCATTTCACACAGCAGTGAGGCATTCTACTACTGGTCCCTTTTCTTAAAGGCTTGCCTTTCACAGTTTCAATTTAATTGGATCGTCAAAAGTCCATAGAGGAGGAGATATGCATTTTGACTTTCCATGGTTTTAGTATCCCATCTAATTCTTTTACAGAAAAGAGGTGTTCAAAAATTGCAACTCGCTTAAGGTGTGCTTGCTAGGATAAATCATAAGACAAGGCAAGGTGCTAAAATACAATTTTGACAAGTGTTGTGTAATTTTTTTTTTTTTTTTTTCATTTGTGTATGTACTGTAGAGTACATACAAAAGTTATACACTATGTAACAATCTCATCATGCAGATGTCATGCATTTTCATCATTTCTTACTGCTGCTAATTTGCTATGCATCATATTATTTATAACCAAATGAAACTAATTATTATTTTCTACGGAAGGCATTTAGTTATTCTGGTATTCATATCTGCAGAGAAAACAACCAAGTGTCTATATTCAACAATGGGAAAGGAATTCCAGTAGCCATGCACAAGGATGAGAAGATGTATGTCCCAACTATGATCTTTGGACATTTATTGACCTCATCGAACTACAACGATGAAGAGCAGAAGGTCACTGGTGGACGTAATGGTTATGGTGCCAAGCTGTGCAATATCTTCAGCACTAAGTTTATTGTCGAAACTTCTTCAAAAGAATACAAAAAGAGCTTTAAACAGGTTTGTTTTATCAGTACGTTAGATTAAATATTCAAAATTTATTTCATAAAAATTATAAATATTGATTGAAATTTAATTTATTTATTGACTTTTTCAGACTTGGGGCAACAACATGAGCAAGGCTAGTGAACCAAGGATTAAAGATTTTACTGGAGAAGATTATACTAAAATTACATTTTCGCCAGACCTTGCTAAGTTTAAAATGGAAGCTTTAACTGCCGATATGGTTGCCCTCATGTCCCGCAGAGCATATGACATTGCTGCTTCGTCCAGAGGAGTTAAAGTGTTTTTGAATGGAAAGCGTATTCCGGTAAGTATTCTTGTAGCATTTAAGGTCTTTGAACATTGGTATTTTGCAGTGGCTTTTAATTTATAGGCAGCCCTTGCTATGCAAGTTCAGATAATGCAATTTCAGATTGATTAATTGTGTAGGTAATAATAGTATTAAAAGAACTGTGTCCACACAATTTACTCGACCAAGTAAAATCATTTAAGTCCAGTGTCTATATACTATGACCCTGTGAATAAATATTATTTCAGATTCCTGCATCATGGTACTTTGTTCTATACATTATTAGTCATCCACAGTAGTTTTTTCTCTCTTGTGCTATATATAGAGAATACTGTACCTTAACATTTTGACTTTGAACCTAAGAGAGTTGTGTATGGGGGTGTTAGGAAGATTGCTATTATTATACTATATAGTTCCTTAGTAGTAGGATTTAAGAACTATTTTATCTCCGTAATATCTGAACCAAACTATTCTCGCATATCCTAGGGATGCTTTACACTTTAGACAGCCGAGTGTTCTCTGATATCTTTCAAAAAGGTTAAAAGATTTTTTTATAAGAGTCTGTATATGTCTGAACCATATAAAACATGTATTTAAAGTGTGTATCATTGCTCTGTATTGGTGGGGTAATTGATGTGGGTTCATATCTTTTTCAAAACTTTTTACCACTGAAGGCAAAAAGGTCTTATTTTTTAATGTTTTTAAACTTCTTTCATTATGTTATTCTCCCATTTTTCTCCTGTCTGATGCTTAGCCTCCTCATGAAAGTTGGAATCAGATTTATGAAAATATATTAATGAATGAAACTTATTTCCCACAGGTGAAAAATTTCAAAGACTATGTGGACTTGTATATTAAAGACAAGGTGGATGATGCAGACAATCCTATTAAAGCTATGTATGAAAATGTTAATGAGAGATGGGAAGTGGCAGTTGCACTCTCTGACAAAGGCTTCCAGCAGATGTCTTTTGTAAACAGCATTGCTACAACCAAGGTATGTTGTATACGCTATCAGCATGTGGATATATATAGAATGTAAATTGTTGTATATTATTAAATTGCATTAAGTGGTGCTTGTGCTTAATCGTATGGATGAGAGATGATGTGGCTTGAACATGTAAAAACTATTAATTTGGGAAGTAGAAATGGATTGTGAGAGGCATGTTCAGTGTTGTGAAAATTAGAGGATGGAATGGTGTCATGGAAATTTTGCAGAAATCAATAAATTTCAGATTAACAAGAGCATATGATACCGAGACTGGACATGTTGAATCAATGGTTGACGATAAACTTAATGTGTATTGAAGTGAATTTGAAGGTGGGAGTAGTAATTCCGGAAAGAAGTTATGTAGCTGGACATGGTACGTGTAAGAGAAAGTGGGGTTTGCGTGAAAGAGGAATAGGATACTTTAATGCAGGCATGTCAAACTGAGGGTCCCCGAGGGCCATATAACATTTATCATAAGAGCCACACACAACAACTAATTGAAGTCATTTAATAAAAATTAATGCAGAATATTTTTTATATTATATACCAAATTACAGTATCCTTTGTGGAGACGCAGGTGTGCTTGCAAAAGTCCACACACAGCCCGCATGTTTGACACGTCTGCTTTAAGGGGATGTAAGGGTGGGCATCATTTGTGAAGAAGAAATTGACTAAAATTGTACAATACTGTATTGGATTTCATGGGGGCATACAACACACCTGGTCTTATGAATCTGTTGGGTGTTGTTGAGGATAAATGCTGGAGTGGTGGGATGTTTATGGCTATAGTAAATAGTGTGGATGAATAGTTTTTAATATCCGAAACTTATTATTATACATTAGTGCTTTCCTTTCATGTTTTTACCTATGGCTGATGCCTCCTGAGCCTATGAAAGTGGGAAATCAGGTGATTGTGAGGATTAATGATAGTCAATGAAGTTTATACTATTGTATAATTTATTGTAAAATGTATTTGAGGTTGGCAGGTGTGCAAGAGAGGGTAGACATAAGTTTCTGCTATTGTTACGAATATCAGATTAAAAGTGTAGAATGCTTTTATATTGAAATATTTAATTTCCAAGTAATTATTCCCATTACAGGGTGGTCGACATATAGATTATGTGACAGATATGATTGTGAAGAACCTTACTGAAGCGCTTAAAAAGAAGAACAAAAGTGGTGTACAAATAAAGCCATTTCAGGTGAGTACACTGCATTTTCCATTTGTGCATGGTTATTAGGTTTATTTACAGGTTGTGTAAAGTGCATCTTGGTGATGAATTTATTCTTGATTGGCCATTAAGTACAATATGTTGAAACTAGAAAGGAAGGTAACCAAGAAACTTGAGAGCTCCCTTAAGCCCCTTCTCGTACCTTCTTGTTAATAGGGATTGCAAAATCGTAATATGAAACCCAAGTTTGTTCCCATCTTGATACTACCCTGATCTCTTTGATAGACTGAACCCCATCATTTATCCAAATTTTGGAAATCATTTACCCAAATATGAACTGATAAATGATAAAAAAAGAAGTGAGGAATGTATATACAGAATAATAATTTGCTCGGACTTGGCCGAGTATCCTGATTTTTTTTTTTTTCAAAACATTGTTGTATTCCAGTATGTAATGTCAGGTATATTTAGTTTAATAAACAAGATAATCAAACCTGACCTCACCTAAATTTGCCTCTTAATTTTCCATAGCATTCCTTACCTTTTGTATGTAAAGCTACATAGTCTGACTGCTGCGCTTATATTAGAAAGCGGCTGGAATGTGGTAATGCTTGTTCATCCAAGATGTTTTATATATTGTAATTAGAATTTTGTAATGAATGTATTGAGGGATGGTAATATATTGTACATTATTTCATTTATTTATTTATGTAATCTTCATTTCAGATAAAGAACCACATGTGGGTATTTGTCAATTGTCTCATTGTAAACCCTACATTTGACTCGCAGACAAAGGAAAACATGACCCTCCAGGCTAAAAATTTTGGTTCCAAGTGTACACTGTCTGAAAAGTTTATCAATAATGTTATCAAATGTGGCATTGTAGAGTCTGTGATGGCTTGGGCCAAGTTTAAGCAGCAGGCTCAACTCCAGTCCAAATGTGCAAGCAAGAAGCAGACCAAGCTAAAAGGTCAGTATATATATACTGTATACTGTATCCACTAGTAGGCATCCATCAGTCTTAGATAACTCTGGAGTTGTGCTCTGGTTGTCGGTCCGGAGTGGCCTCTCCAGGGTGTAAAGCCAGGGTAGATTGATATGGGGGGAGAAGTAGTCACCCATGCAGCAGGGTGACAGGCTTCCAATATGCTAATATATTATAATATTAATTTATATTTGAGAAAATTCCCATTTTGAATGAACAGCATGTAAAAATTTATGAATGCGTAATGTAATGGACTTTAGTCGAGGACAGATTGGTACTACAGTATTCAATAAAAAAAATTAATTGCACTGTATGTATGTGGCCAGGTTACTAGCAGTCTTAACTTACACATACAGATATTCAAGATGAATTTTACTTTTCAGGGATTCCCAAACTGGAAGATGCCAATGATGCAGGAACAAAGTTCTCATCTGATTGTACCCTAATCTTGACTGAAGGAGACTCGGCCAAGACCCTGGCTGTAGCAGGCCTTGGGGTAGTTGGCCGAGATCGCTATGGTGTCTTTCCTCTTAAAGGCAAGTGGCAATTCAGGTAGTTTGTTATTGGTGCATTGTACTTTTGCTTATCTAACAGTTTTTGTACTTGATCTCATGTTTTCCATTGTGCAGTGAATTTTGACCTTGCTTGAAAATTTTGGTATGTTCCAGAGCCAACAATTTTATATCACAATAAAGGTGTTATCTATTTGGGGAGGGTAGTGGCCCTACTGATACTACAGGAGCATTGGAGTTTTGAGGATAGGTAGATTCTGTAGGTAACCAACCAGCATATACTAAGTATTTTGACTGTTGGGAGAATGATAATGGTAAGGGGTTGTTCTCCATTCAACAAGAAGGCCAAGCAAGAAATGCAGCAAAACATGCCTGAAAATATTTAAAACAACAGCTAGTAATCAATTATTATTATATTGAATAATCAATTATTATTATATATAGACTCTAGTAATCAATTATTATTATTATATTGTGCAGTATTAGCTTGTTAATATTTTATTCATTACTGTTTTGCCGTCATGAAAGGTAGTATTGTATTACATTTAATTTTGTTGTATATATTTCAGGTAAATTGCTGAATGTCCGAGAAGCCTCGCACAAACAAATTTTGGAAAACGCAGAAATTAATAATATAATCAAGATCCTGGGTTTACAGTACAAGAAGAAATATGAATCTTGGGACGATGTTAAAACTCTCCGATACGGCAAGTTAATGATCATGACAGATCAGGATCAGGTGTGTATTTTGTATCTATGGAAGGAAATCCCTTATTGCTCATAGTTTTAGTCCTTCCCAATGTGCTAACTTAACCCTGCTTTCATTCTTTTTTATTTGTGTGTGTGTGTGTATGCTTCCAGATCTACTGTGTTGATAATTAGCCTTGATTTGTGTTTATGGCTCAGCTATTGTACCTGGTGTATTTATTTCTCCTGAAGCTCTAGAACTCTCGCTACTGTATACTTGTTTTTAAAGCTAGTGATGGTGAGTGTTTCCACCACCTCTGGCTCAAGGTAATTTCATTTGTTTACCATTCATTTCATGGTAGTTTTTTCCTACCATGTAATGAATGGTAATGTAGGAAGAACTACCTACTACTAGTTCTTGGTCATCTGTGTTTACACCTTCCTGTTGCCCCCTCACCTGAAAAGTCTGTCCAATTGAAATATTTTTATCGGTAACCTGTGTGTTGTGATCGTATCTCCTGTGATCCTTCTCTTCGTACATTATTAGATTTGGTTCTCATTAACTGTCTTCTTGAGTCATCTCTCATATTTCTGGTATGTCTCATGGCATATCTTAGGATATTTTAATTTTCTTTCTTGTACACTACTAGGCTGGGTTCCATGCTGTAAATGCATATACTAAGAATACCTGGGATACATCATGGATAATATTTTGAAGTATTCCTTGTTTAGGTTATTTAAAGGCATACCTAGTTGTTAGCCTTGCACAAGATGTTTGTATGTTAATCTTTTCATTTCAAAGTTTTTGAAGCCTCCTTCATCTCCCATTATATTTGTGTTTTGCATCTTTTATAGTTACTGATATTCATTATAGATCTTTGTATTCTTTATAGTTCCTTGTACAGTATTCATCTTGGTTCCTTGTATTTGTCATGGTCGATTGTATTTGTCGTGGTCCCTTGTATTTGTCGTGGTCCCTTGTATTTGTCATGGTCGATTGTATTTGTCGTGGTCCCTTGTATTTGTCGTGGTCCCTTGTATTTGTCGTGGTCCCTTGTATTTGTCGTGGTCCCTTGTATTTGTCGTGGTCCCTTGTATTTGTCGTGGTCCCTTGTATTTGTCGTGGTCCCTTGTATTTGTCGTGGTCCCTTGTATTTGTCGTGGTCCCTTGAATTTGTCGTGGTCCCTTGTATTTGTCGTGGTCCCTTGAATTTGTCGTGGTCCCTTGAATTTGTCGTGGTCCCTTGTATTTGTCGTGGTCCCTTGAATTTGTCGTGGTCCCTTGAATTTGTCGTGGTCCCTTGAATTTGTCGTGGTCCCTTGTATTTGTCGTGGTCCCTTGAATTTGTCGTGGTCCCTTGAATTTGTCGTGGTCCCTTGAATTTGTCGTGGTCCCTTGAATTTGTCGTGGTCCCTTGAATTTGTCGTGGTCCCTTGAATTTGTCGTGGTCCCTTGAATTTGTCGTGGTCCCTTGAATTTGTCGTGGTCCCTTGAATTTGTCGTGGTCCCTTGAATTTGTCGTGGTTCCTTGAATTTGTCGTGGTCCCTCGCATTCGACATGGTTCTTTGTTCTCATTGCATAACCCTGTAATCATTGTAACTGCAGAACTCATTTTACCACTGTTCTTAATGTGAAGTGTACCCAGGAATACCTCCCTTGATTATCTAGTTGTGTGTAGTTATGAGGTAAATCACACAAAAGCTATGGGGCTTAGGACAAAATGAGTTCGGATATGTGGGAAGAATGGCATGACCTTATTTATTGTCGGAAAACATCTTATTATTCTTAAGTTGCAAAAGTGGAGTGTTTGGGGTAAATGCCACTTTGAAAGATTTCTTAAATGGAGTAAATATGAGACGTTAAAAAATGATAGATAATAACAAATTTGTTTTCCAGGATGGTTCCCACATTAAGGGTCTGTTGATCAACTTTATCCATCATAATTGGCCAACACTACTTAGACAATCTTTTATGGAAGAATTCATCACTCCAATTGTCAAAGCTACTAAGGGCAAGGAAGAAGTTTCATTCTACTCCTTACCTGAATTTGAAGAGTGGAAGAAGTCTAAAGATAATTGGCCAAGCTACAAGATAAAGTACTACAAAGGTATTTTTTTTTTTAATTATGAATTTCTGGTTCTATATAAATCTTCTGTTTTTAATTATATTGGAGTTGTAAGCTCACTTTTAAATTGTATATATAATAATAATAATAATTTAAGGCATTGATAAACATTGTATTTAGAGCACCAGTATAACTAATTCACTATACAACATAGAAGAATGTACTGTAATGCTTTATATCAACAATAGACCTGTAATCTATTCCTTTTATTGCATTCAAAAGTGGTTTCCTGTATGCCAATTAAAATACACTAATGCTCACAACCTCGTAACACAAATTCAAACGTTAGAATGTCAATATTTCCTGGCAGTTGCCCTTGCTGGTTGAGTGTAATATGACATAAAGAAGGCTGAATATCAAGATGGACTGTGTTATTACACTGGTCACTTTTGTGTCTAGCTGTACATACTCGTTAGTATTTCCAATGAGCTGGTTTAGGTTTTGCCAAGAGATATGTCTTGTATCAGCTGGTGCAAAGTCTTGTATCAGCTGAGACATGGTCCAGAAAGAGGCATTACATTATTCAATTCAAGAATAATCTTATGTTTTGAGGAACTTGGACACTTGACTTGTGTTCAGTGTATTTAGAGGATGTTTATGGATAGGATGATATAACTTTTAAACGTTAACAGCTATAGCCCCTTAACCCTCAAGTAAAGGATCATGTCAATTGATGTTTTTCACTATGCAAATTTATGAGAATTAAATTTTACTTATGAATGCTATAATAACTAACATTTGAAAATTCTGTGGCAATTATCTAATTAAATAAAAAATCTTATTATATATAAAACAACATTAATTAGAAGTTTTGGAGTGTGTGGCACCATTGTGCTCGGTATCATTTATTACATTTTTTCGATTACTTATTTGTATTATGGGTTTCTCTTGAATTTCTAAAAAGATGAAATAATGCTTAGATAAAGACCATCTCTCTATTTAAATTTGAGGAATTGATATTAATATCATAATTTTATTGCTTTGAAATTCTTTATATGTAAGGAAATATATGGTATGTTTTAAAATATGTTTTTCAAAGTATTCAATATTTTTGTAATTTAGAAATAGGAAATTTATAAAAAAATAGTTAAATTTTTTTAAAATTACAAACTAAGGTTTAATATTATAATTATAATCCCGGTATATGTGCTTGGTTAATCAGATTGTAATTTATTTCTACAGGTTTGGGTACTTCTACTTCCAAGGAAGCTAAGGAGTACTTCAATGATATGGTGCGTCATCGAATTCGCTTTAATTATGGTGGAACGCAAGATGACCATTCCATTCAAATGGTAAGGCAACATGTACACAACATAGAGACTTTCTGTAATAATGAATGCATTCTTCTAGCTAGTCATAGTAATGTGGTTTGAATAATATACACACACCATAAGGGGGACTTTTTATTTACGGTGTTTAATGTTTTAATTTTCTAATAACATTTATATATTACATTGTAGTTGGATATATTTGTTGCTAAATAATTGCTAGTAAATTAATAATATACTTTAGTATATTAAATTCAGTACAATAGTCCCTCAATTTGTATAAGGAATGCATTCATGGAAACCCTGTACAATGCAAAAGTCGCATTAGAACAGTTCTGGATGTGCTTCACAGACTCAGAGTCGGCTTGAATTTGTATTCATGCTCAAGGAATCTTTTTGGAATTGTTAATATATATATAAATAACAGATGTTCCTGCATATATTCATTTTGTGGTTTAATTAAGGATTCTCATTTACAGGCATTTAGTAAAAAAGCTGTGGAGCAACGCAAAGAGTGGTTGACAGGGTGGATGGAAGAATGTAAGCGTCGCAAAGAACTAGGACTACCAGATATATACCTATATGAAAAAAATACTCGTGTTATTTCATACACAGATTTTGTCAACAAAGAGTTGGTTCTCTTTTCTAATTTGGACAACGAACGTTCTATTCCATCATTGGTAGATGGTCTGAAGCCTGGTCAAAGAAAGGTATGATCTAATATTTTGTTCGTTTAACATACTCTCTTTCTACCCTTGAAATCTTTATTCCTTTAGATAAACCCACACGGATTTCATTGTCTACTGAAAGGAGACGATTTGTCTTTCCTCTTGATACTGATTAAAGGAGAAAATTAAACACAAAAATGACTTTAATTACATTTCCATATCATTAAAATTGTTCTATCTGTCACTGTCTTGCAGAACCCTGGTTGAGAAATGCTGGTATATACAGTATATGTTGTATATGATTTATTAGGTATGTAGAAATGTACATAAATGCCACACTTATCTTGTGTACAGATAAGCGAATACAAGTTTCAATCCAAAAGGTTTAGAAATATTACTTGTCATTTTGTCAATATATTGGGTTAGAAGTAGTGACTGGTTTACATTCAATCTGAATGTAAACCCATTAAATCTGCCATAATCATTATTATTAAAGTTTTATCTATATTGTAAATTTTGGTTATTGACTCCCAATACATTATCTTTTCCCTTTGAAATTCTTTCCAAGTTTAAACCTGATTGCTCCTTACGGCAATTATCAAAGTCTCTCCTGGACATTGCCAAAATCCAGTCCAATCAGAACAACCTTCACCTGCATTGGGGACACCATTCAGCTTTTTTACAAAATAGTGCAAGTTTTGGCCATATTTCTTGCAGAAGTGTCTTAGTTTCTGCTTCTGTAGTTCCTCCTATAACTTGACACTTGCACTTCAGCATTACTCTCACATTTATATTCATTCATATGCAGGCAATGAGTCACAGTATCGTGGCTAAAGTAAGTTGACCAGACCACACACTAGAAGGTGAAGGGACGACGACGTTTCGATCCATCCTGGAGCATTCTCAAGTCGATTGACGAAGGGACAAAACGTCGTCGTCCCTTCACCTTCTAGTGTGTGGTCTGGTCAACTATATTCATTCATAACAAGCTGGTGGCCTTTTTTCATTCTATTAAGCATCCAAAAATTCTTTGAGAAATTTAAGTATAAATTGAAATGCACATTGTCCCCCTCAAATCTCATTGGTGATGGGTGACTAAGTCCTATGTTGTCAGGACTACAAATTCTACAGTTTTCTTTTAACAATGGCCTGGCCGGATTGGTCACTTTAGTCAGGCTGGAATTTGATCATGTTCAGGAGGGACATTTTCCAATATGCTTTTTATCTATTTACTAACACTTTTGTGTGTTGGCCGACAACAAGTTTTGACCGTTTTCAATAAATAATGGCAATGTCTACTCACAGACATAGTAACATGGGATAAAACGATAGACAGGTGTGGGTTTTTATCCACTGTTTTGAATATTTTTGCATTTTTGCCAGTCTGATTTTTTTTTTTTTTTTTTTACAAAAGGCATCATATGTATATTGTTTACCATTTTATTATTAGCAAAGTTAAATGTCCTATGGTTCATTTGTATTTAAACTAGTCATTAAAATTGTATTATAACTATTATATAAGTTTTATAACGGGTTCCACAATTTTTATCATGATTGTGTGATCACCTTAATTTTGTAAATATTATTTGTGTAAATGGTAAATTAATAATATACATTCTTTTCTATTTTAGACTGGCAAAAATTTAATTTACTGCAATATTTTCAATAAATAATGATAAATGTATAAAGTGGCTGTACAAATTGCTGTTTATAGTATATTCGATATTTTGCTTGTGATCAGGCACCAGAGATGATTGAAGATGCTTTTATACTCTCAGGCAAAGGTATCGATAGTAAAGAGTAGTATTTGGTTTTCTAACAGGTGATGTACACATGCATAAAACGAAATGACAAAAGGGAAGTGAAGGTGGCTCAGCTTGCGGGTTCAGTTGCGGAACATTCTGCGTACCATCACGGTGAAGCTTCGCTCATGTCAACAATTATAAATTTGGCACAAAACTTTGTGGGTTCAAATAACATCAATCTTCTGCAGCCCATTGGTCAGTTTGGTACCAGATTACAAGGTGGTAAAGATTCTGCTAGTCCCCGTTACATCTTCACTAAATTAAGGTAAGATATTGTAGTGAGAAGTGTTTGAAAGTTATGTCATGATTTTTTGATATGGATGAAATTGAAAGCAGGTTTATTAATTGATTCATAACGTGAAGATTAGGTGACCATCTGACAAATGTGCCATCCCCAAAAAAGGCAGTGGCAAGTGTCACATTTGTCAATATGACATCAAATATGTCGGACAAATATTGAGGATACATTTTAAATGTTCCTTTATATTTCTGCATTTTAAGTTAGCATCAGATTACCTGTTATTAGTCATGTCACATCTTGGAGAATAGCTCGCTTATCTTGTCTTAATATCTCTCTCTTTTCATTCTTAATATCTTTGGATTTTTGCATGTGAATATCACACGATTTGCACTTTTTTGTTGCATATATATAGGCCTCATTCTGAACCTTTTCATAAGACTTTTTAGCTGAAGTGCAAATAACAGATCCCAATGACAGCATGCTCCTCGAAGCTAATCCCCCCTTTACCCACTACCTCTTTCTTTTCACTTCCTCTGTCCTCATTCCCTCATTTCTTCTTAATATCCTCTCTTATTCTCATTAATGTCCCTTTCCCTTTCACCTGATAGCCCTCTCATCCCCTCTTTCCCTCTTTTCATGCCTCTCTAACTTGTTCCTACTCATTCTGTTAAATAAACTGTTTCTTTCAGCCCTCTTGCAAGACTCATCTTTCATCCACATGACGATCCACTGTTGAAGAATAACTATGATGACAGTCAGCGAATTGAACCCGAGTGGTACTTGCCTATCCTTCCAATGGTGTTGGTCAATGGTGCAGATGGTATTGGCACTGGCTGGAGCACCAAGATTCCGAATTACAACCCACGAGAAATTGTGGAAAACCTTAAGAAAATGATTCGTGGTGAAACTCCTTCCAAAATGGTAAGCATCCGAAGCTCCTTTTCTATTATTTGTTATCCCTATTAATTTAACACTATATCTTCCTAATAATGGTATTGACATCCTAAAATCAGTACACTTAGTTATCCGGAGAACGGCGATGCCATCCAAATTAAAATTTGTAAAAATTCCATTTTTTGTCCAATTATTAAGCGGTTTGTTTTAAAATGCACACCGACGTCTTTGCATTCTCTGTGGTTGGTTATACATGGCTCTACAGAATGCTTTTGTGTTATACAAGTGCTGCACAACTGATACCAAGAAATTTGCAGTCCTCCAGTTCCACAAGGTAGTCATTTGGTCACTAGTATAAATAGCCTCACAAAAATGACAAGAAGATACATGCTAGTGATGAACACGAGGATGACAACAGTTCTTCTAGTGACAATGTTTCAACACCTGGACTATTAGGTGTGAGGCGGCCACTCTACTTTATCTTAGGGGTATTGGTGACGTTGTTCTTATATTTGTTTTTATATATCTAAATATTTCTTCAGAGCATTCTATTGTGATCATTTTGATACCAAATTGAATGATGTAGCACGAAAATTGAGGTAAGAAAGCTAAAATGAGTATAAACATCGCTCAAGCTACCTTGGGGTGTGTGGTGGCCCGCCTGATGGGGGCACAAAAGTATTGGACATTGTTTTTGTATTGGCTTTAAGTTCCTTTGTTAGCTGCGCTAAGATGTTTATATTTTTTCTCAGATACCATGGTTCAAGAATTACAGAGGCACTATAGATGAACTGGATCATCAAAGATACATTATCCATGGTGAGATTGCAAATATTGGTCAGAATAAGGTAGAAATTACTGAACTTCCAATCAGAGTATGGACACAATCATACAAGGAAACTGTCATGGAGACTCTCCTAGCAGGGACAGAGAAGAGTCCAGCTGTGATAAGGTGAGAAGTTATGTCAAATTAAAAGCTGAAGATCTTATGTTATTGCATCTTTGGTCTAACTTAGTTCTTTTGTACAGGGTCTAGTTCCTGAGTATAGGGTCTATATTGTGGATACCTGCCATTGTTTTGAAGATAGTACAATACAAACATAGTAATATAGTAAAATATAGAGAATAGTAAAACAGCAGATTATGAAACTGAGGATAGGGAGGATGTAATTACATTAATGGCAGGGAAGTGATTCCAGGACGTTTACTGCATAGAGTAAAGGGAAACATCTGAGCCGAGCGGGATGGTATCAAAGAAGGGTCCTGGTATTCATGCTTGAGTTCGTTCTCGATTCACAATCTAGAATTCTGGGTTCAAATTCCAAGCGGGACAGAAATAGTGGGACATATTTCCTGTCACCTTATGCCTTGTCACCTGTACCCACTCGTTGTTGTGGGGCGAGTGTATATGTGGGTAATTTCCCCACACATAAGTTATTCATGCTTGAGGGAGTAGTCTAGTTAACAGAATCTTGAGGCAAGGTTTGCTGGGGATAATAGTAAATGTTTTTTGTTTTATATTAACAGGTGATAGACCTTACCTTGTATATCTGTGTTTCTCTTTTCAGTTTGCTTTAGATTACCTTTTCAATCGGAGTTTCTAAATAGAATACTAAATAGAATGGTTATTCGTTATTACCAGAGGTAAATAATTTTATTTTTTATTGTACTACACTCCTTAGATTCAAGGGATGTTTCTTTGTAGGTAGCCTATTTTATAGTAAATCTTAACATGCAAACAAGCTGTCGATGGATCAATTGAGTGTTCGTGAATATCCTAAACCAACTGTAACGACAGTTGTTTATACACACTGGTGAACGAGTTCACAGTTGCAGCGCTAGCTCCAAAATTTCAATCCAATCATCCAGTCTCTTTTATATTATCCTCATATATACTTAGGATTGTGACTTTAATAGATATTTGTTTATTTCAGTGATTACAAGGAGTACCATACAGATACAACAGTTCGCTTTACAGTAAGCATGTCAGATGATAAATACCGCAAAGTAGCAGAAGAAGGATTTCATAAAGCTTTCAAGCTGCAGACCACTCTCAGCACAAGTTCCATGGTAAGTGTAGGTTAGGTTAGGGCAGGTTAGGTTAGGTTAGGGCACCATGGTACTGAAGATCAATATATTATAATTTCTCTGAATACTCCATATTCTCTTCTCCGAGGCTATGGGTTATCTTGAGATGATTTCGGGGCTTTTTAGTGTCCCCACGGCCCAGTCGTGGGGACACTAAAAACACCTGGACACTACACTTTAGTCCAGGAAGCAGCCCGTGACAGCTGACTGACACCCAGGTACCTATTTTACTGCTAGGTAACAGGGGCATACCTACAGTTGCACCAGAGGTGGTACATCTTTCAATATATATATATTTATGAACTTGTGAAGTTGACAGTAACATAAATTAGCATTGATCAGATTACAAGGTTGGGACCACATGCATGTAGGGGTGCTATAAGGACACAAGTTAGTGGATAATGAGCACCCATAACAGATTTTAGAAAGGCATGGTTCAGTTTTATAGAGAACAATAAACTGGCCAGCCATAAACATTATCTTGCTTGGGGCCTCCAACCTACAGTACATTGCATGGAAGGATGTGACAAATGTAATTGAATCTGAGAGAATCGTAGCAAGTAGTCTAAATGAAGTCACACACAAAGGACCTTCTATGATGAACGATAGATCTGCTTTAAGCCAGGAAATGGTAGAACCAACTAGAAAAAACACTGACCTTATTTTCACAAATAATGATAAATTGGTTAGGAAACAAAAATGATTATACCTGTAAATACTCTACCCGTTACTCAGATTACAACCTAATTGAAGTTCAGACGAGCACGGGCAATAAATCCTAAAGGGAGGAGAATTCAGCATATATAATTGTAATTATAAAGAGATTAAACTTGCAACTAATAAATCAAACCCTCTCATAAATAAGCTGGGAAGAATTGCTAGAAAATGCAAACCCAAATCAGTGCCTCAAAAAAAAAAAAACATTGAAATGGACTTTCAAATTTTGAAATTTGAAAGTTTTGTAATTTGAAAAATTTAAACTTGACTACATGTAAATTATAGGTAAAATAAGAAATCTGAAAAATTAAAGATGTATTAAGGAAGGTTACTGCCAGAATAAAATGTAACTAAACTCCCTAAATATAAAGAATCTTTAACCTAGCAACTATAAGAATAAAGAATTATCAGAGGGCAAATGGCCAATATGTATAAATTGAGTGACAAGGTAGACAAAGAAGTGTTAGAAAAATAATACTGTAGTAGCAATCTGACCCAAGTCCAACTTCGACATAATTGGAGAGGTAACAGTTGAATGGCTCTTCTATACAGTACTGTACAAACATTTTCACTGTTTTTATTACTTTTTAAATTTTTCCCCTTAATCTGGAGAATTAATCAAGATATTTATCAGCAATTACATTTTCACTTTCAGGTGCTCTTTGATCATAACGGTGTCTTGCGAAGATACGATAATGTTGACCAAATAATGCAAGAATTCTTTGAGTTGCGTCTAAAGTATTACGTCAAGAGAAAGGCTTACCTATTAGGTATGCTTGAAGCTGAAGCAGCCAAATTAACCAATCAGGTGAGTTCCTTGGGTTTCAAACTTAATTGTTACATGTCTTAGTGGCAAAGAAAGGTTACTTGCATTGTCTAAAAAATTCCATCATGTCTTCAAAATGTGTTGTGCTACCAAGTATTGTACTGTATGCAGGCGATGAGTCATAATAACGTGGCTAAAGTATGTTGACCAGACCACACTAGAATGTTAAGGGACGACGACGTTTCGGTCCGTCCTGGACCATTCTCAAGTCGATTGTGATGAGAAAGTAGAGACAGGCAATAAATAGGCACGAGAGAGAAGAGGAGCAAAACAAAACTACTACACCTTACTTTGCTCCTCTTCTCTCTCGTGCCTATTTATTGCCTGTCTCTACTTCCTCATCACAATCGACTTGAGAATGGTCCAGGACGGACCCAAACGTCGTCGTCCCTTCACCTTCTAGTGTGTGGTCTGGTCAACATTGTACTGTATGTTATACTGTACTTGCTGTTCTACCTTCCCACAAGACAGGTCAGCAAGAACATGCACACTGTTTGTTCTGTTAGTTTTAATTGGTGATTCTTCTTTCATTAGGCACGATTTATTATGGAAAAGTGTGATGGTCGTCTAGTTATTGAAAACAAGAAGAAGTTGGACATGATTGCTGAACTCCAGCGGAAGGGCTATGACTCTGATCCCGTAAAGGCATGGAAGAAAGTCCAAGATCGAGAGGCTGCTATGGTAAGTGTCAAGATTTGTGTAGATTTAATTTTTTATTTTAATAATTACTGGGTAATAAGTAATTGTAAAATGTTTTCCAAGTTGTTTCAAAATTATTTTTAAAAATATTAAAATATATTATCAGTTTATACATTTGGATATATAGAATTAAAAAAAATGTTGATATAATTTTGTGAAATTTGAGTAGTCACACCATAATTTTACTTTTTTTGTTTGTTTGTTTAGGATTCAGGGAAAACATTAAGGTAAATGAAGGAAAATACCAAAATTTGGTCTCACATTTATTATTTTGAAGTAACATGTTTGGGTTGATAGTTCCTCATGTTATGACAGTCTTCTGTTTAATGATTGTTTAGAGATGAAAGCCAAACACAGAACTAAGCATGGTAGGGGAATAGAAGTGATTGAACTAAAATGATAAGAATCTCGTAAAATCTTATTTAATATTTTTCATAATTTGAAAATTGATTTTCATAGTGAAACTTGCCTTTCATTATTGCTAGACCATTATGACTTTGCCTTAAATGCTATGGAAGATAAAGAATATACAATGTAGTATATAGACTTTGCGATAGCATTTGAGAGTTGTGACCATGGTGTAATTGCACACAAAATGCGCACGAAAGAAAGAGCTGGCAAAGTGGAACGACGGATCTTTAATTTCCTGACAAAAAGAACCCAAAGGGTAATTAAAGTTAAAACTGAACCATGAACACATTAGGTACATTTTTACGTAGTCTGAACCATCATCTACCATGAAAGCACAGTTCCCCACGATACTGTGCTTTCCCAATTACTCTCGTATCTGACATTGCCAAGGACACAAACTGCAGTATTAAGTTATCATTTGCAGTGGAAACATCTCATCTACAAATTGATGTAAATCAGGTCTTTCAATGGGCCACAGAAGTCAACATGATTTTTATTGAAGAAACATTCCCGTTTATGCACTATTGTGAAAACTGAAAATAAAAAATGGACTATATATAAAGCATAATCAAACAACACTGACTCAAGAGGAGAATGACTTTGCTAAAATGTTTGATGTTGAATCCAACACATACAGTAGGGAAAAGACAAGAAACTCAAAGGTGCCACAAAAATGCAGAAAGCAACGTGGGGACTCGCCTGTGATTCTTGAATTCTAGAGTGAAGCAAAAAATCGTCACCCCACCCTTAGAACCACAACATACCCATGTGCAATGATCACATTTCAGTACATCTGACCACCACAACCTAGGCTTCTACTAGGAGTAGTAGGCATCCATTAGTCTCAGGAGACTATGGAGTTGTGCTCTGGTTGTTGGTCTGTAATGGCCTCTCCAGGGCGCAAAGCCAGGGTAGGTTGATACGGGGGAGAAGCTGTCACCCATGCAGCAGGTCCTCCATCTCCACGGCACCGAAAGTCTCTAGTGGAAAGGCAAACGCCAATACAAATGTTTTCAGCGCCGTCGCAGGTACTAACAGAAAGAAGTTGAAGGTAATACCGAACTGCCCTAGGGGCTCCAGCTCCGGAGGTTACCTTGAAGTTGGTAAAAGAAGGCACAGGGACTCCAAATCCGGAGACCGCATGGCCAGGGCCAAAGAACAACCACCCCAGCAAGGGCAAGAACAACCCCAGCCTCCTGAAGGAGAGCTTGGGCTGCACGAGCCCCCTTGGAGGTGGACGTCCGAGCCCAGCACCAAAAAAGTGCGTCCCGAGAAACCATTTAACAACTGGACCCTCCGAACGACACTCGTCATTTTAATGTGGACTATGTATCTAATGCTAATGTGCCGAATCGTTCGAGGCTTCTAACATACCACTATCGTAACATACAATTGCTACAAAATGAGGCGATACTGCACCGTATATCTAGACCTCTCCTCCCATAGACAGAGGTAAGTGCAGCACGTGTACAGTCACTGCAAGACGCACATTTTCTGCCCTTGGACACCACCAGTCTGCACTCATTACATGAACCTGTACTGATTATGGCAATCTATACTCATTACACCTGTGCTTGTGCCTGCCTGTACTGATTATACCAGCCTTGTAATCATTGTATCCTGAGCTTAGTACACCAGTAAGTGTGTGTATCTCGATGAATGCTGACCCAGTTCAATCTTTCTCATTTTAATTATATATGTTTATACAGTATTGATTTGGAAGATGATAGATAGATAGATACTGTGTATAGTGTATCTAACTTTTGAAGCATTAGCGGCGATAACCAGGTACTGTATATTGAAGTAAAAGAATTATAATCTAGATAATAATTAAAATTACTTTATTTATACCCAATATTTCAGAGGATGTGGTTACAATGTTTGCATAGTAGGCCTGTATATTTGTTATAAAACCACTAATCACATGTATTAAATTCAGGAAGAAGATAAGGAAACTTCTGATGATGAGGAGGAAGAAACCACTACTGGTCCTGACTACGAATATTTGCTGGGAATGGCTATGTGGAACCTCACAAAAGAGAAGAAAGATGAACTTTTGAAGAAGAGAGACGAGAAAACGCAAGAGGTGACAGTATTGAAGAACAAGTCTCCAGATGATTTATGGAATGCCGATCTTGACAAGTTTATGGAAGAAGTAAGCAGCATTAAAAGAAATCCATTCATGTTATTATGTTACATATAACCAATCTTTCACAATTTGAACCTTTTATCCTCAAACTTACAAGATAAATGTTAGGGTAGCTGCTATTTGGGCAAGTGTGTGTGTTACAGTTTTATAATTAGTCTTATGTGAATTTTTTATTCTCAGTTGGATAGTGTTGAGAAATTGGAAGTTGAAGATGAGAAGTCAACAAAGAAAGGTTCTACAGCCACCAAAAAGGGTAAAAAAGTAAGTAATAATTATTTTTTGGAGCCATATATTCATTCATTCCTACCTACTTCTATAACTTATTCATCAAGTGTCTCGTGGTATTGTCACTCTTTGATTATTGAGTGACAGTACCATGAGTGTCTTATGGTACTGTCACTCTTCAGACATGCAGTCTGAACCCCTTTCTGTCTTGATTGATTTTTTGCCGGGTTATAGAATTCTGTAATGATTTTGTGCAGAAAAATTGACCT
The DNA here is from genome assembly GCF_040958095.1 of Procambarus clarkii. Lineage (NCBI taxonomy): Eukaryota > Metazoa > Arthropoda > Malacostraca > Decapoda > Cambaridae > Procambarus > Procambarus clarkii. The sequence goes on from NC_091221.1 coordinate 10,221,798, forward strand.
TTCCTGAACCTGTGCCAGTTGTTGTCTGTACCTAACGACTCCTCAGGGGCCATAGGCAAGTTTGATGGTTGTAAGACTTCCTTGGCAGTCCTTTCATGATGAGGCCCAGTGATAGTATGGTGGTTACCTTACCTTGAAGATGGCCACCAGCATTGGCTACCCCTTTGAGAAGGCCACCAGCATTGGTCTACACTGCTCCAACATGGATTCTTCTTGAGCCATTTGGAACAAGCACCGACCAGCTAACTGAATATCTAATGCACATCAGTATTGGCAGCAATTTACAGTAATATTGGATGGACCACCAAATTTGACCATCCTTCTTTTAACTTTTAATTATCCACATCCCATCTTACATCTCCACCTCCCTTTCTCTTTACCAAATCCATTATTCAAAAACCTTCAAACCTCAATTCACAACTTCGAGTGAAAAATACAACTCGGAACTCATACCTTGAAATATATATAAATGCACCAGTTTGAATTTCAAAGTCGAGCATTTCATTGTCATTACATTCAATGCAATGACAATACATCTTATTACACCACAATATTGACCAGACCACACACTAGAAGGTGAAGGGACGACGACGTTTCGGTCCGTCCTGGACCATTCTCATGTCGATCACAATAGACTTGAGAATGGTCCAGGACGGACCAAAACGTCGTCGTCCCTTCACCTTCTAGTGTGTGGTCTGGTCAACATACTTTAGCCACGTTATTGTGACTCATTGCCTGCACTACAATATTCTTTGCACCATGCTACACTTGTTACATTTCCAGTGCTCGTGTACCTCCTGGACTCCTTACATTTCCAGTGCGCGTGTACCTCCTGGACTCCTTACATTTCCAGTGCTCGTGTACCTCCTGGACTCCTTACATTTCCAGTGCTCTTGTACCTCCTGGACTCCTTACATGCCTGCTTGTCATTGCACTTTGTCTTTTGTCCATCCTGGTTTGCATTGTGGCATCTGTCAACCTGGGGCTGCCTAAATCTTGATAGTTCTCATGTTATTGAACTACTGGTATATTTTTCAAGTTGTCATTAGGTGCTAGACCTTGACAGTAAGTTCAATGTAAAAATATTGTTGGTTTGGTAATGCAAAAGAAATTATTGTTACTATTTAGATGTTATGATTTGTGCTGTTAATTTGTGTATTTATAGGGATATTGACAGTGTTCATTGATCTCTAGTTAGGTAAATTCTCATCCATATTTCTTTTGTTACTGCCACGAAGAGAGGTGGTGTTGAGTCGGTAAGATAATCTCTCCTCATGACTTGCATGGCTCTGCATTTGTTTTCAGTGAGAATGACTTAGGAGTAGAGTAATGTATTGATCAGTTTTATTCAACATAGTTGTACCTAGCAGTGTAGAGTTTGCATGTAAAAAATGCTTTGAACTAATTAGTGTTAAATTGTTATTTCTATACCTGGAAAAGAGGGTACAAATAGATTTTGTTCAGTGTTATCTTTCTTTTCATAATAAATGTAGAGGCTGTTTATCCACGTTCTGTTGCTTTACAAACTTGTTGTGGAGAAGTAGTTTTGTCTTCCTTGAGAAGTGACTCTCCTATATAGGAACAGAGAAAGTGTTAAAGAAAGTATGCAATGTTTCTCAAGTTCATAATTTAGAAGCAGAATGTTTGTTTATACTCTTTAGTATAAACTATAGTATTTAGTATAAAAATTATTGAGGTAAAATACACACAAAGGGATGAGGTAGCTCAAGCTATGAACGGGGTGAGAATAGCTTGAGCTACCTCATCCCTTTGTGTGTATTTTACCTCAATAAACTTATTTCAATTAGTCTTTAGAAGTAGAAATAGCTTGATGTTTTAGTGGTATTTTATTTGCTGTTTGTATATATTGATATTTTAAATGTTTTAAGAGTCGAGTAACATTGATAAGCTCATCTTAGGTGTAGCAAAGATAGGAATTTTCATGATTACCGATTTATGTCAACAGATATGATAAATGGTCATATACATAGGCTCTCTTATTATTTTATAGAACATGTGTTAATGTTTTTTGTTTTACTGTAGAGAAATTAACGTAAAATTATATGAAGAATTAGTTTTATTGCTGAAATTTTCAGCATAAGTTGATAAACCCTCTTTCTACTAAATTGTAGTTTTAACACAAATATAATTTCTTGTCAATTATAAATATGATTTACAACAAACAAAAATTTATGGTTCAATAAACACTTAAGCAGTCACATGTAGTAATGTTAGAGAGGTAGAAATAAGATGTGCTTATTAACTGATTAAAATGCCTAATATTATTATACAAAAAAGGCTACAAATGTAAAATGTGATGAGATATCAAATAAAATATAATACAAGTATAATATAAGAGCAATTGGGGGATATGAAGTATATGGAAAAAAGTGAAACTGAGAATTGGGTGACAAGTTGAGCACACTAATAAATAAATAAAGTAATGACTGTGTGCAGAAGTGGCAGTGCCGGATCATCAGAGTGACTGTAGTGTTTAAGATTGTATGTGTTTTGCCTTGTATTGATAGTGGTGAATGTTCATCTACTCAGATTCAAGTGGAGACCGTGCCCTCGGCGTTTGGAGAGAGAGTAGTGCCACAGGTTGATGCAGAAATAAAGAAGAAGCTGGAGAAGGCAGCTGCTGCTAAGGAGAGAGGAGGAAGAAAGGTAATGTCATAGAACAAATTTGCAAGTAATCTGTTTAACATGTGTAATACTACGTGGGGGTACCCGGCAGTGCCCGGGTCTCCCTCGGCCTCTCTCTCTCTGCTCTATCTCCCAATCTTCTCCATCTCCACATTTCTCCTTCCTCTTCTTCCCTTCCTCCTTCCCCTCTCCACTATTATCTCTTTGTCTCTCTGAGAAAGTAAAACTGTAACCTGAATGAATTCAAAATAATTTTCTAGTAAAGAATAAAAATATGTGGGTAAATGGTGGGAATAACCACCAAATCTCTGTGGAAAATACGTCATTGGTTTAAGATTTCATGAAAATTGCAGAGGAATTGTTATAGATGCTGATAATTTAAAAAGTGGCACTATGGCTGACCTTAACTGGCCTATGGTACGCCAATACTTTCCCTGTTTCATGTTGGAAAGTTGGGTGAGATTAGCCCTGAGCATCTAGGCCAGGATTTAAGAAGCATTTGCGCATCTACTTACGAACCTGTACATCTTTTCTCAAATCTGTGGCTGCTTTGTTTACATCCAGTTAGACCACCTTCCCTGGAACCTAATTGATGCCTTAATTAATTTTGATTGACAGTGATTGTACTTGAACAGGGTCTTTCTAGGGATGTTTCAGCCTATGTAGTCTCTGTGTTTAAAAAAAAATCTGCAAGTAGTCCATTGATCCTCAACACTGTTGGATCATATACAAGCTTAAAGTAATTTTGTTTTGTTATTGTTCCTCATTTATCATCTGTAAAGAAAACCACTAAGAGTCCAGGGACTAGATTCACAAAGCAGTTACGCAAGTACTTACGATCGTGTACATCTTTCCTCAAACTTTGACGGCTTTGGTTACATTTATTAAACAGTTTACAAGTGTGAAAACTTCCCAATCAACTGTGGTTATTGTTATAAACAGCCTCCTGGTGCCTTGGAGCTCATTAACTATTTAATTATTGTAAACAAAGCTGCCAAAGATTGAGAAAAGATGTACAGGCTCGTAAGTGCTTGCGTAACTGCTTCCTGAATCTAGCCCAGTTGATCTTTCTATTTATGCTTTTCTTATACACATTAATTTGTTTCCATTTCCTAACAATGGAATAGAAGTTGTTGACAAAGATGATAGTCAACTTCACTAGCAAGATTATCAAGGAAGCAAGGGTCAAGACAACTCTAAATTGGTTGAAGCAAACTAAGAGATTATTTTTCAACTTGAACTAAAGACTTGTATCATTTGTCCCTCGTCCTTAAACATGGTTTCATTCTCCCTTTCAGCCTAAGAAAGAATCCATGGAGAGCGATGATTTTGACGAATTAGTCACTGCAAACACGGGCAAATCTCTGGCTGCCCGTCTTGGGAACTCCCCTGATGCAATTATAAAGAAAGCGAAATCAAAGAAAAGTGTGGATGGGATGAAGCAGACTAAACTCAACTTTAAAAAGGTTTGTGTATTTGATAAAGCTTTTTGTGGTATTCTCTATTTGTGACTACGTGTAAGTAAAAATTTAAACATTTAAATATTATATTTCGTCTCAGGTGCTTTAGCTGTAACTAATTTAAACAGTTTGTATTGGAATTCAGCTTTCAGTAGCTTAAGATTTTTTTTGTTTTGTTTTTAATTTAAATTGACTAACATATAGCTTACGGGTACTGTAGTAATAAAATTAACAACAATATATGCATGTATATATACAGTATATATCTATGTATACATGTTCAGTATATGTCTGTTTATATATATACAATACTATATGAGCTCGCTGATCTGAAGATTTGGGTTATCCGGCAATTTTTGTGGCCAGATATTTTTCTGGAAAAACTTCACTGTATCCAAATAGCAATTTAGGATAACCAGAGATTTTGCTGGATACCGCAGACAGGCATTGTGCCATACTGTATTAATCCCGTACAGCAGTGGCTTGAGGCACTGAATATGGAATGTGTTGGGATGGCTGGTTTTGGGGTAAGAGGTGTTGGGAGGGAGAGGAGGGTCGGGAGGGACTGTCTGGGGAATGAAGAGCCTATGATCTTTATTGTATACCAAGAATTATGTTAGAACAATTCATTATAGTAAAAGCTAAAAAAAAATATTGCCTAATATTATAACAAACTTTATGAACAGGCTGAAGACTAGTTTCATGCTAAAATTTGGGGATTTCTTTTCCGGCTGGCAGCCTATGTAACATGCCTGCCTAGCCCCAAGTGGGCGATCGAGCCTGGTCAAGCTAAATGGGCCATGTGCTCTGGACCCCTCACGTTATACCACAGTGCCGAACTATTAGTGAAACATTATCTTGGATAACCTTTTTGTTTTCATAGTAACTGATCATTTTTTGCCATGACTGTCTGCTAGCAGCAGCAGCAGCAATTGTTCTGGAGATGTTAAGAGGAAGAAGGTTGTGCTAAGTTACACATTACAGAACTTTGTGAAAATGGCCGGTCGGCTGTGAGTATTACCAAGGAATTTGGTATAGGAGCTAGCACTGTACCTGTACTCTCATATACTGTACATTAATTTTATTGTGTTATGTAAATTTTCAAGAATTATTTATTTTAAAATAAACATACTGAACAGTTCTATATGCAGCATCACTTATGATGAACTACAACAAGGTCAGCTGAAGTTTGTTTTAAATTACAGTACTGTATCTTATCTGGCATTGATTTCGGGGGGTCAAGGTTCTCACGGCCTGGTCAGATAAAAAAAAACTATACTGGTATATTTTTTTTTTTTTATTATCGTGCATGTGGAAATTCAAATTGTGTTGGTAGTGGTACAAAATTTTTTGAATATGTTCACTTTTGGACTTTCCCTCTAAACATTGTGCTTGTCTGAATTATCCAGCCAGGAGTCCTTTCCTATATATCAGATGAGTGAGCTTAGACCGTATGTATATACTTGTTTGTTTCGTTTCATACATGTCATTAATCGAAGAACTCTTTTTTTCAGTCGTCTCCTAAAAAGAAGGGTAAAAATCCATGGGAATCAGATAGTGAAGATGGATCTGGTGACATTGATAGTGATGTGTCTGTTGAAGTCCAGCCTAGAGAACGTGCTTCTGGTCGCCGAACTGCAGGTGAGGTGTTGGATATTTCTATAGGGATATCATATCATTTTTCTTATTTACTTTTATCTTAAGAATCTAATTAATGTTTTAAAGAGAGCCTTATTGTTTTTGCCAGATGCAGGCAAAAACGATTGTAAAAGCTGGTGGTTTTGGCCTCGACTGCCACTCTTTCTCTTTTAAACATAAACTACAGTTAATTAGGAATGCCATTGAATTACCTAATGGTGTTCAACTCTTCTATATTCTCAAGGCTGATACCTTCTCACCCTACGAAATTTTACAATTAAGCAATGACTGTATCAATTGCTCTATTGCAGCAACCAACATTAAGTTCAACTTCAGTGATGAGGAAGCGAGTGACAGCGAAGCATCACTTCATGACAATGTTGGTATAGAGGAGCCTGATGTGGTTGCTAGCAATTCAATAATGGAAGATTCAGTTCAGTAAGTAACAGAAGATTTTATAAATATTCATAGAAAATGTTCTGCTAACCTTTCTGAGTGGAAGAAAATATGTATATACTGTATGTGCAGAGGTATAGCTGTCAGTTTTGGTGCATTATCCAGCAAAAACCTTCAGATAGCTGAAGCTTAAAAGGTGTAAGGAATACATAACACTTTTTATTGGACCACTACAGAGGTGGCCTTTATAAATGTCTTGATAACAATAAAGATAGATTTTATATCTTTAGTAAGTTATAAGCATAAGTTATACTTTGTTTAGTTGGATGTAAATCATGTTTATTGTAGTGTTTAGCAATAGGAACTAATGGTTAGTGACCATAATTGGTGCTTCATGTTGCCATAGAAAAAATTTGAGATGGTTTTTTTTATTGCTAATTTGGATGATTGAGACTGTTGTAGTACATAAATATTTGTATTGGTTTAAAATATAAATGAAATTGTCTAATAGCACTTATATTTCACAGAAAAGCTAATGATGAACCTAAAGCAGAATCTGTCACTGACACCGACTCTGAATTTGAGGAGAAACCAAAGAAAAAGATGAAAGTTTCTCAAGTAACTACAGGTGAGCTTACTCGGATAATATTAGTTTTCTTTGTCGTCATGTAGATTAATCCTTTGGCTGGTTGATACGTAAGTCTGCTATAAAATCGTTATCTTCTGAAATCAAAGATTTTTTTGTTTTGCTTTTTAAACAGTCTTAATTTGACTGGCAGCCATGTTCAAACCATGGATAAAGTCTCCAATGTATGGGTACCCCTTTTTTTAATTCTTGGTTCTAGTTTGGCTGTTCTTAAACAGTTATAATCATATGAACATTACGGGGAAATAAAGTATAAAATCATATTTGATTCAACACAAGTATTAAAAAAAAAAATGCAAACTAAATGTTATTTGCTTGATATATAGGAAAACAGATTATTGGTTTCATCTTGGAAGCATTAATAGTGTGAGTGTGTGTAGATGTCCACCTCATCATGAACATATTTGATGCCACTCAAAAATGTTGATTACTTGTTGGTTCCGAGGATCAACATCCATGTTGCCCGGTTTTGGCCAGGCCGTCTGCGTGATGATTTGGTCAACCGGTAATCCCTTCCTGATTCAAACCATAAGGGGTGGAACCCCCTCAGGCACCTGAAGTTCTTATGGTGTGCTTATGAAAATAGTAGATTTTTTTGTAAATTTTTGCATTATTTTTTTTCATCGAAATTAGTAAAATTTAACCAACTTATATGATTATTACTTTGTGTAAAACTATCTTTATCACTCAAATTGGAATACTGTATTGTACTTTACAGTGCAGTATTGAAATACAGTATATTCCAACTGAAGGAATAAATACTTTTGTATGTTTTTCATTAAAATATAAAAATTGAATTTGCCTTTTAGCAGCTCAACATATTAATGAGGCCACCATGTCCCCAACTAAATGTTCTGGACCTCTCATAATCCAACTCAGTGATGCATTTAATGTTTACAGTATAGTCTCTTGTGTTTTCTTTTATTTATTTTTTGGGCTGTAACTAAATTTGGTGTCAAAATGTTTGCAGAAGAATATTTCTAGAGTATAGGTGTAAAACAAAAGGTTTTATTGATAATAGATTGTATGATTGCACTGAATATACAAATATTAACATCCATTTCACCATTCCTCGTTTATTTTTCATTAATAAAAAATATGGCTATGTGCACATTCAATCATTCCAACCCGTCCTCCGGTTTAGATAGTACCTATTGTGACGGTCGTCAATAGTCACGAATTTGTACGTACTTAGCTTTTAGATAGTGGTATACTGACTAGTAAAGAATTCTTTTAAAATAAATGAAGCTAAAATGCTAAATATTCCTAGGCCTAATATAGCATACATATGTACTATATTAGGCCTCAGATACCATGTATTAGGCCTAGGAAGATTAGGTTAGTTTAGTTTGTCAAAGCAACACAAGTAAAAACTAGTTTTCCAGTTTGTCCAACTCAGTAGCTCAGGTTTCTACCTTCTAATTTCGTCGTACGTCGGTGTATATATGTACATGAATATATACTGTGGTCCTCATTATTACTATAAGTACAGTACTACCATAACATGAGGACGGGTTGGTCTCTCCAAGTAAGGAGGAGAAAACATTCGTATTCTTCTGTCTGATAATTTGCAAAGAATTTTAAAAATACACACAAGCTGAGCAATTATTGTCTTGAGTGATGGGAGTGGTTGGCCAAGGTGATCTTTGGGGTGTCTCCTGATAAGCTGTGCCTAATGTGCTTAAAAAAAAAAATGGTAACTTTGACTGGTGTTGAGAGGATATACTAGGCTCTAATGTCTTAACCCTTATAGCATATTTCTCAAATCACAGGCATGTTGAATTTTACGATGATGGATTTTCTTATCCAATTTTCTTCATGCTTATTTTAAATTATTCTTACAGAAAAACCAACAGCCTCAGATCTCTTTGACTCCATGATTTCAGGATCACCAAGTCCACCAAAAGCAGAGCCTGTCAGTAAGTTAATTAGCCTTTCTTAAGCCATATATATATTAGCTAAATATTTTTTCACATTAGCTTTAACCAGTGGATAATATAGCTTTACCCCTTGAAGTGAGGCTTGCTGCAATTGATGTACAGTATCAGTTGCAGGACTGGGGAAATGGTATTGCACAGATTCTGATATGGGGTATGGGACTGACATAGGCTGGTTAGGGGTCACCAGAATGCAAGGATCACACATTGACCTCCATGACTGATTTTGGTACTGGCTGGCAGCACGTCTGGCTAAATACAATACTTTAACCATAGCACCATAAAACATGATCTTCCCAGATCTACCATGTTCTACCTTGTGAGGATTTCAGGGCTCAACGTCCCCGTGGCTCGGTCCTCAACCAGACTGTTGGCTGCGGCTGCTCGCAGCCTGACATTTGAATCACAGCCTGGTTGATCAGGTATCCTTTAGAGGTGTATCACTGCTACCATGTCAAGCTTGAGCTTGACATGATAGCAGTGATTTGAGTGGACTTATGGCCACAACTAAGGGAGCAACTGAGGGATGCTTCAGAAAGTAGTGTTTTGTATGCTGTGCATTAATAGAGGCTTTATATAATAAAAATTTCTCTACTAATTAACTACTAGCATGTTCCTATATATTTTGTTCCCATCTATTTAACTAATTTTTTCAGGTTAATGATACACTACATGTGGAAAGTGGATTTTTTTTTTGTTTTCACAGAAATGCAATAGTTTTTGTTTATTCTTATATACTAGTGGGAATCAGAATATTGAAGTGCCATAGCAGAATGGTTAAAAGGATAATTTATAACTAACACAAACGTGCACCGTTTTCTTCTACAGTGAAGCAAGCCCCACCTAAGAAGAGACATGTGAGTGACGATAGCAGTGACGAGGATGAGCCTCAAGTGAAGAAGAAACCAGCGCCCAAGAAAAAGGCTACCGCAGTCTTATCACTCGATAATTCTGATGATGAGGATGATATTCCCAAGCCCAAGAAGAAACCTGTTCCGAAGAAGGCGGCTACAGCAAAACCTTCAATGGATATATCTGACGATGATGAACCAAAACCTAAGAAAAAATCCGGCCCCAAAAAGACTGCAGCACCGAAGAAAAAAGCTAATTCCGATTCTGATGACATGTTTGACGATTTTCCCACAAAGGTGTGTTGACAATAGTAATTTGATTAAACTTTTTATTTGCATGTCATTATTTGAACATTGTGCCCTTTCATGTCCTAACCTCTTCTTATGTTTAAAATCTTTGAATATTTTATTTTAATGTGCTCTTAATTTTGTATACTGTGTTTAACAGCTGTATGAAATCAAATATTTGTCTTTTCAGTCCAAAGGCAAGGTTGTCGGCAGTACAGATTCGTATGCTATTGATGTTGCGCCTCGAGAAAGACCTGGTCGTCAAAAGAAAGTAGTTACGTATACACTCAGTGATGAAGATTCCGACGATGATTACTAGTAAAACAAAGCAAAGATAATTGGGTTGCAAGAAACTTTGTATGAATGGCAGTGCTCCTCAAATTTTGAGGTTCAGTACAGTAATGATACTGACAAAATATTTTAAGAACAATGGTCATACATACATTTTAGGAGTCTATTTATATTTTGTTTACTTACATCAGAAAATTTTATAACTATTTTTTATTTTGTTTTATACCCTTGGAATGCCTTTGTATTAGGCTTAATGGGAGTTAAAATTTGATGTGTGCGATAATAGCATTTTTGCAAGTACAAAGGGTTGGTAATGCTTGTAACATTGCCACTTATTTAATTTGTTTTTCATTAATTAGATACATTAGTATTTTTCTAATCATTGATTGATAAAATATTGCCGAAGAATTCTGAACTGTAGTAGTTTAATGGTATTTTTAACAAATATGTATAGTAATTTACAAAAAAATAATTAGATTTTTTAATTTTTTTTTTTTTTTTTTTTTTTTTTTTTTTTTAGAATTTAAATATTCCTGAACAAAAGTAGATTTTTTTTAGTATATAGTTTTAGCACAGACCGACAGATCTCCTTCAATTTCTATCCATTAACCCAGTGTCTCATTCAATGTATCTTTGTAAACATTTTTTAGCTTTGTTTATCAAACCTAATTTTGTTAAAAAAAAAAGATAGAATAAGAAATTTATTTTATATATCTTTTGATGGTACAGTATTTATTTCAAGTTTCTTCAATGTGTCGGCATCCCGACATTTGTCTGCTGTCACTTTTTGAAAATAAAAGTAGATAGAAATATGGATATAATTAATACCACTCAAGTTTTTCAATTAACAAAATATAATCATTATCCTAGCTTGGTGCCATACTTTGATAATTATAAATGAGGTGTACATGCATACATCTCATTAATATAATGTGTGCGCAGAATTCTGTTTTTGTTGGATGTTAAACTTATTATATACTTTCTATATGCTTCAAATACTTCCCAACCTCCCTCACTTCAGGCTAAGAGGATATGGCATTCATTCATTCATTCATTATATATATGTGTGTGTGTTTTATTTATAATAATGTATGTATGTAAATACACGCAAATATGAAGATTCACGATTGAAACAAGTGAGCAGTGAAGAGGTTGTGCCAATCCAAGTCGTAAGAAATATAGCATAATAATCCCCACATTGCTTAAATCAGGAAAGAAATTTGTCAGATGTAGATGCCACCTTTAAAAGGTTTTCCCACTGTGTACCTGCAAGATAATTTAAACTTGAGGGTTGATGGATGTTGATCCCTTGTTTGACACTTTGTTCACTTCAGTTACATCCCAACTACCTCTTAGAACAACTGGTTTTCATCCAACTTCTTGGTGTTGTATATGCTGCTATGGTGGTATGTTCATGCACAGGATGAGTGACACTGCCCAGTTAACGCAGCCTGACATTTTACCCCTCCAGGGTAAAATTAAGAAGTTTGACATTTGCACTACAGTATATCATAATTTAGGGGCTAGGACATAATTTAGCCAAAGATGCTTTTCACATATGTTGACACGAGAAACGCCATAGGAACAAGTCGTATATGAATGACGATAGAAATCCGAGTAAGGAATTTGCTTTTAAGTGGACAAGCACGAAAGACATCTTCTGTGGTGGTTTCTGCAAGATGATAAAGAGCTAGTATCAATATGGTTGGAAACTGCTAAAGAGGATAGTTTTATATCTACTAAGAAATGGCCGATGTTGGATGCTGATCATGGGATGTAAAGTAGGCTAAAAGACTACAGTACCATGAAAGCACAGTCGACCAAACGAACATTAGTGCGTATACTGTAGCTCCATTGTAGAAATACAGTAGTGCATTCTTATCTAGAGCTAGGCAGCACACGGCTATGCCCAGAAACAAATTACAAAGTTGTCATAATCAGTAGACTTCAGCCCAGCCATAAAAGTGACAATAATAGTGTTAAAGGAAGGGTGAGGGACAACAAGCTTTCAGCACGGCTTTACTAGATTTAAGAAGCCTGTTTTATATTGGTGACAAACCAGTTTTCTATAGAAAATATGAGAAGGAAGACACAAACAGCTGCATCTGTTAAAAGTTAAATTTAGCACCTCCAAAGGATACCTGATCAATCAGGCTGTGACTCATACGTCAGGCTGCGAGCAGCTGCCTGGTCGACGACCGGGCTGTGGGGACGCTAAGCCCCGGAAGTACCTCAAGGTAAGGTAGCCCCCCTTTTTTTTTAACTGGCATACCATTACTGTAATTTCTAAAATGAGATCATGTTGCATATCTATTACTGTACTTTGGTTGCAGAAAATTTCTAATGTTCGTTACATATACAAGTTGTGGAATAACACACCACCTATTTTCCCTATGGTACCTTGCCAGGTTTATGTTCCAAAGCATACAAATTCAGACCACCACACTGAGGATCCTCCCCCCCCCCCCCAACATACACATTTTTTTCTTCCTGTCCTTTGGCCAGAAGAGCTTATACAAATGGCATTAAATTCATTTAACCTTTATGTTCAATTTTAACCTTTAAAATTCATTTAACTTTGACCAATATTTCTGTTTGTTTTAAAATGAGATTAAGAAAATGCTATGTAACAGGTCAAGAAAAAGACTTAAAATCTTTCATTGTGTATACATTTTAGGCATGGTGCTGTCACAAGAGAGAGATCAACCTATTATACACTACTGGAGACAAACAAGTTTAGTAAATTAAACCTTAAATTACAATAATTGAAATGATTTCATTAATAATTATTTATTCTTTTGAACTATGCATGCTTAATAATTCCAACAAAAAATGTCAAAACTAAGATGGATACCACCTGCTTGACATGTTTATGTTCAAGACAAGCCAATCGTATAAAAAAAAAATCATAAAGTACAGACACAAGCAAGCTATTTTCTATGCTGAGGTAAATAACAGACAAGAAATTCACTTCATTTTTCAATACTTATCAGCATAATAACTCATTTTCTTTTAATATACATGAATGCAAAACCATTTTTTTTTTTTTTTTTTTTTTTTGAGATATATACAAGAGTTGTTACATGGTTGTAGAGCCACTAGTACGCGTAGCGTTTCGGGCAGGTCCCTGGAATACGATCCCCGCCACGAAGAATCCTTGTTACAACCAAGTACACATTTTACTGTTGAGTTAAACAGAGGCTACAGTTAAGGAATTGCGCCCAGTAAATCCTCCCCGGCCAGGATACGAACCCATGACATAGCGCTCGCGGAACGCCAGGCGAGTGTCTTACCACTACACCACGGAGACTGGTGTAGTGGTAATGATCTAGCCAAGTATGCCAGCAATATTGAACATGTGACCCAAAATATTGTGTGATACGCTAACATTTTATGCTAATTTTCCTTTTAAATAAGGTAAGCATGGCCACGTCATTTTGTGATCCAAAAATAGAATTTTGTTGACATGTTTGAGAGTAAATATTCATGAATTAAAAAGTTACTGCAGGTAACTTTTTACCTTTTAAGTAATCAGCAAGAAAAGAAAGTGAATGCGTAAAGAACTAATGAGGACTGAAACATTTGGAACAAGATAGCTATGGTATTAAATGTGATTTATAAATTTATATCATTTAATAAGATGACAACAAAAGTAAAAATAAAATAAAATTATATAAATGTTGAAATTAAATACATTTTTTTAGTTAACTTATTTTAATGTGATAATTTCTGCTTAAATCTTACAGTGGGAATGCGTAAAAAATTAATTAATTAGTTCTAAAAATAATTTGAAATTTTCTGCCCTTGGCTGAAATTTATATGCAAATAAAAATAAATGTAAAGTTTGCTTCGACCTCTGACGAGAATGATGCCAACGCACTACTGGACTGCTAGCTCTCATACTGTCCAAGACCTTCAGCTTCACATAAGCATAATACACAGTACAGTATAGTTCCCTCAAAAATCTAGATCCTATCATTCCAGACCTAATGCAGATTTCCTGAAATATATATATTTTTTAATTTATGACCAAATTCAGACATACAAATAATGACTGGCAGCATATAATTATGTACAATAAAAATACAGCCAATCCTTAACTTTAGCCTCTGTTCACCCAGTAGTGAATGGGTACCTGATTGTTAAATGATTTGGCAAGTTAGTAGTATTCCAGGAAAAAATTAGGATTAAGGACCTGCCTTTATGATGTATCACGTTTTGCCGATAATTCTGTCTTAATATCCACGGTAACGAAGTTTCTCTTACTCTTGTCTAATGTACGCATACTACTCTGCCACAAAATATGACTTCAACTTACAAATAATGACATGCCAAAAGAAAAGCATATGAAAATGCTCGAGTAGAGAGAGGCAAGACCACACTCGCACACAGTGAAAATACTCGGTCTGTCCACATGCCTTCACAGAAGCCATTCACTGGATGGCTACAAAATATCACAAATTTGTTTGTACAATTTATAGTACAGTACATGCTTAGTAACACTTGTATAAAATACAGTACTGTATTTGATGGCACACTTGACTGTTATTTCCTTATTCCAAAGAAACATCCGTTAGTCTCCTAAGACTGATGGATGCCTACTGTTACTCAGCTGTGCCTGGGGCTCTCTTTCCCCCCCTCCCCCCTTTCTCATCTCTTCCCCTTTACCCTCCCCTTTCTTGCCTCTCTACCTTTCTCCCATCTTCTCTTCCTCTCAGGAAATGTAATATTATGAATATTGAAAAAGTTTTAAAAACTACAAAAAAACATCCACAATTTCAGGCCATGAAGGGCCATCTATAGTGACAGAGGTCACTATAGATGCTGATATTTCTTAAAAAGTGATGGTAAGCCTATGCACTCACATACTCCTCAAATGTCATCTTGGAAAAGTGGGTGAAGCTGGCCCCAAACTTCTGACCTCCTACTTCAGGCACACACACAGATTTATCTTTATTTTATAAAGATAATTTTTATTTGTAATAATATTTATAAGATGGAAGAGTAACAGGGACATGAAGAGAGAACATTTCCTAGAAAAATACGAGATGAACCGGAAATGACGATTTCATCCCATTGCCCTCTGGAATTGTTTTTATTTTAAGGTACATAATCGGAAGTTTGAAGGGAAAGCCCAGAGGGCAGATTTAATTGATTGTTAACTGGTAAATATTACACATAGATCTGGATTTTTGAGGGAGTACTGTACTTATGAAGCCACAAAACGTAGTACCAGTGGTGGCTTAGTACCACTAGTGCTCTGGTACCAGCCACCTAGTACCAGTGGTGACTTAGTACCACTGGTGCCCTGGTACCAGCCACTTAGTACCACTGGTGCTCTGATGCCAACACCTAGTACCAGTGGTGACTTAGTGCCACTGGTGCTCTGGTACCAGCCACCTAGTACCAGTGGTGACTTAGTGCCACTGGTGCTCTGGTACCAGCCACCTAGTACCAGTGGTGACTTAGTACCACTGGTGCTCTTGTACCAGCCACCTAGTACCAGTGGTGACTTAGTACCACTGGTGCCCTGGTACCAGCCACTTAGTACCACTGGTGCTCTGATGCCAGCCACCTAGTACCAGTGGTGACTTAGTACCACTGGTGCCCTGGTACCAGCCACTTAGTACCACTGGTGCTCTGATGCCAGCCACCTAGTACCAGTGGTTAAAAATATGCACCTCACACTGGAAAAATGACTAGATGATTATGGCAATACTTGCAGCAAATATTTTAGATATATCAAAAGGAAATAAGTTAACATGGAAATCAATCCTCTCCATTGCAGTCATTTAAAATTATCTATTTACTAACAAATATTTGTTTAACTTATTACATTCTATAAAAAAAAAAAAACTTCCATAGACAAATACAGTATGACTGCATTACTGTATTTAACTTTTTGTAAGCACTGCTAAGGGGTTGGGTGAGGAGGATTGAATACTTGTATTACTCAACTTCAGTAATTCATGGTCTTGTATCTCAAACTCTATGGCATCTCATATATTATACTGTGTTCCTCATTGTCTATACTGCACTTGCACCTATCTGCTCTTATCATTTCTTTTCTGACACTTTTCTACATGGATATAGAAACTGTACTGTACTTGCTTGGGTGATCTTACTCTTACATCATTATTGTTTCCCAGAATACGCAAGTTGCAGTTGGCTTCTCCTTACTGATGACCAAATTAGAATACAAAATCATTGAGAAACAGTTTGATTTGGCCTTTGAAAGGGCATGCAGATCTACCCCCATTAACCCTTATACATTTCTCGTAATTATAAGTCCTACAACGTTGGGTGCTTTACAAAAAAAAAAAAAAAAATCACAAAACTAATGTCATTTGAGCAGAGGAGATACAGTAATTGCACCTGGCGATTTGAGCCATTTGGGTGTTAACTGGCCATCTGTCCAGTTATTGGGAATGGAGAACCAGACATTTCTCCCTGGAAAATTTAAGAATCTCGATAATGAGAGTTTTAATGTACTGTATTACCCACCTCCTTTTCTCTGTGAAACAGGACAATGATATTCTGTAAGTAGCAAATCAACGTTATTGATAAAACTTTTAATCACTCATTGGTGCTGAAGAGCGGTTTTCAGCCAAGGTGTAATATGATGACAAAAATCTGCTATATTTGTATACATTAAACAATTTTTTAAATGAGATTTTAACATGAAAATATTCGCAAATACAAACTCTATGGTTTGCATTAATAGTTTTGTTGAGGAGGAAGAGGAGGCCTAAGTAACTTTAAACTAATCAAAATCTGGATGTGACAAACAGATCAGTCCCAATTCTATGAATAGCACGGATACTTTAGTAGCTTCAGGTACTGTAGTTTCCAATGAAGATGGGGGTGGTCACAGGAGGTGTTTCTGCTAGAGGCTTTGTAACTAAACAAACCTTTCAGTTTTTTAAGCACTATGACCCATCCCAACCCCCAACCCCCCCCTATGCCCTATCTTTCAGAGTATGTACTGTTCTACTCTTCCCTTCAGATACTGGTCATCTGCCTATATATGACATAGTCCAGTTATTTCACCCTTGTACACTCTTCTTATTAAACAATTCTCAGGCACCTTACTACCATCTCCATATCACCTCAGTGTACTGCATTTCACCTATTCCACAATTTCACATTTCGTTCCTCACCACTTTCACTCATACTCAAACTTAAATGCTTCCTCTTTGCCATATTCTCACTTTCAATGGGAGGGAGGGAGGGAGGGAGAGAGGAGAGAAATTCTGATAACAAAAAAATTCAAAGAATAAATTCGAAGGCAAGATATATTGAGAGAAAATGTGAAGGTGGATCTCCAGCCCAATCGATCCACACTCCTGTGACATGAACACAGCTATTTCCACTGCAAATGCTACCTATACTTAAAGGTAGTAACAATTGCATACTGCTGGGCCAATTCTATAATTTGTTAATAGAAACCATCGTGCATATACGGTCAATTCAGTTTGTTCAAGATGACTTTGTGATCAGTTAATAATACTGTATCTTCATATGCTCTGGGAAGGAGTGACCGAGACTTCAAAGTTTGTCCCATGGTAGGTGAATTTGCTACCAGTTTATACCCTTGATCGCAACTACTGTACTGTATTGAATTTTTTACTTAAAATTATTAACACTCAAGTGTACTAATATTGTGGGAAAACATTTCTTTTAAGAAATAACCTAAGAGAAAGCTGCAATGTGTTGCAATTAAGCGTGCATGAAGAATTAATGTGAGTCAATCTTCTGTATAACAGAAGGCTTGAACAGGTCAATACTAGAGGTCAATTTTTTGTCACAACAGAGGCAGCAAATTCTTTATTTTCTTATTTCTTATTGCTCAGCTTCAAGCTCTGTAATGGCCCAGTATCAACATTTTCCCTCAAATTGCAGATTTTGCTTTTGTTTGAACTGGAAGATACAACTTGAATTCTGCTGGTAATTCTTCCTCTGAATATAGACGATCGGCAAAATAAACCCGTCTGATACGGCAGTTGGCATGTATCTGGACCCTCAAAGTTTCAACATAATTTGTACCATAAGCTCTCCTGACAAAGTCTGCAAGGTTAAACACAATCTGGTTCCATCCTTCATCCAGACGCATAGGCATAGTGCAGATGAAGGGCTTGACTCTTGTAGTCGATTGGTAGTTGCTGGCCCGGAAACGTCGACGAACATTTTTGTCATCTAAAACCTTGTGGGGAGAAAATTATTATGTGAAATGTGCATAATTCATAAGTGAGAATAAATAAATGAAGACGGTACAAGCTTTACCTTAAATATAGTTTAAATATCTGATAAACTCGACACATTTGTCATGAGTTTATACGAGTATAAATATAAACTCATACTGTAGCTCTATTATGAGCTTATAACTGGATTATAAGCTCATGAGTTTAGTGAGTATAGTCATCTACTATACACACTACTATTAAAACCTAGCTGATCCAGCACTTTCTGCAGAAATCTGTCTGATTGCCACTTGAAAAATTTGTGTTTTATTCCGTACTTGACTTCATGGAGCTCAAAAGGCGTGGCACACCAATAATGATCTGGGTGGGTTTAGTGCAAAGACTTTAGGGAGCTACCAAGGTGGCCTTGTTAAGAAATATAAATATATTAACTACATTTCAGCTCTCAGTTGTAGCAAAACATTCCTGAGGAAGTCACAGTCAATGGGATAATTATCCACACCATTTCCTAGCTACATGTATACTGTATAAAGTAGATCTGTACAAGCATTAGTGATGTAGATATGAGTAAACTTTAGCTTTTGTGTCTACATTTGGGCCTCTTAGAATACAACAGATTACAGTATTTGAAAGAAACCATAATGCAAAAATGCTTTCCAAAATAAATAAAATAAAAACTGTTTGGATGGTGTTATGAAACAGAAAAGTAATCCCAAAGTTTGTAAAAAAAAAGTGCACATTTGATTTTTTTTGGTGTTCATATGTCAAGTTTGTGGTGGATGTGATGGCAATACACTAAGGCATACTATACTGCTTTCTGTTCTTTTCCATACTAACTCTCATCTCGATTGATGAAGATTAAGCCATCCAAAAGGTGGCACGGGCATGAATAGCCCGTAAGTGGTGGCCCTTTTGAGCCATAACCAGTATCAGTAGATGATACTGGAGATCTGTGGAGGTGCGACTGCACCCTGCGTGACGGGAGATGTCTCCCGTGAACTCTCGTCTTGAAACTTACAAGAATATATAACTAGTAAATACTGTACTAGAAGTTATCTCATTTGACCTTATACTAGATTAGATTGTAGTTTGATACTTTACCTGTACTTCAAATGTGAAGTATTTGTTGAGATTTTTGACGATCATAACAAGGTAGGGAAGTTTGATGCCAAGAGTTTTTTTGGGGTCAGCAGGACAAGTGATGTATGTTGTGCTGTAAAATAACAAAGCATAACAATTACAAAATTCTAACATAACAAAAATAACAATTACTCTCAGCATGTAATTAAGTGCCATTAAAAACTTATGTACAGAAATGGTTTTGCCTCGTAGACAGAACACACTATTTGGCCTACTATGCAAGGCCCAATTTGCCAAACAAGTCAAGCTTTTTTGCTGAAGTTATACATTTTTCTAAATTTTTTCTTATGAAATGATAAATCTTTCCATTACATGATATATGATTTAAATTTGTTTAAGTTAAAACTACAATAGAAATATGACCAAACCTAACCTGACCAAACCTAACCTAACCAACGTAACCTATCTTGACCTAATCCAAACAAACACAATTAAGTCAGTAATTCATGTTTGTATTATAATAAAGTACAGTATAATAATATTAATTTAAATAAACCACTTGGAAACACTTTTGTGAAAATAATAAAAATCACAGCATATATACGGTACGACAAATTCTTTCCACTAAGAACAAATTTTGTTTTCATTATTTTGAAAGCACAGCTGTAAATTGCAGTTTTTTACTAGATATGTAATAAAACAAAATTAGTTTTTATTTTTGCCTCTTGTAGGGATAGGGCCCAAGCCAGATGTGTAAAATACCGTAGATTTTGTCTGATATACTGTGTATATAGTGGTGCTATCAGTTTATTACTTTTAAGCCACTGTCGAAACTGAAATTTCATTTTTGTACAATAGGAAGAAAATGTCATAGAATTGACTCCTGCAGAACTACAATATTCAATACCACAATAGTTGAGATTATGGTATTGAAGAGTATGAAGCAAAATCTTTAGGGAACCAGATACAATAAGAATTCCAGAGAACAACATAGAACACATAGAGGTGTCTAGAGACGAAGTGGAAAAAATGCTCAAGGAGCTCGGTAAGAACAAAGCAGCTGGCCCAGATGGCGTTTCACCATGGGTTCTGAGAGAATGTGCATCTGAGCTCAGCATTCCACTTCACCTGATCTTTCAGGCATCCCTGTGTACAGGAATCGTAGCAGACGGGTGGAAATAGGCTAACATAGTTCCAATCTACAAAAGTGGCAGCAGGGAAGACCCCCTCAATTATAGACCTGTATCATTGACAAGTGTAATAGTGAAAGTATTGGAAAAACTAATCAAAACTAAATGGGTAGAACACCTAGAGAGAAATGATATAATATCAGACAGACAGTATGGTTTTCGATCTGGAAGATCCTGTGTATCGAATTTACTCAGTTTCTATGATCGAGCCACAGAGATATTACAGGAAAGAGATGGTTGGGTTGACTGCATCTATCTGGACCTAAAAAAGGCTTTCGACAGAGTTCCACATAAGAGGTTGTTCTGGAAACTGGAAAATATTGGAGGGGTGACAGGTAAGCTTCTATCATGGATGAAAAATTTTCTGACTGATAGAAAAATGAGGGCAGTAATCAGAGGCAATGTATCGGAATGGAGAAATGTCACAAGTGGAGTACCACAGGGTTCAGTTCTTGCACCAGTGATGTTTATTGTGTACATAAATGATCTACCAGTTGGTATACAGAATTATATGAACATGTTTGCTGATGATGCTAAGATAATAGGAAGGATAAGGAATTTAGATGACTGTCATGCCCTTCAAGAAGACCTGGACAAAATAAGTATATGGAGCACCACTTGGCAAATGGAATTTAATGTTAATAAATGTCATGTTATGGAATGTGGAATAGGAGAACATAGACCCCACACAACCTATATATTATGTGAGAAATCTTTAAAGAATTCTGATAAAGAAAGAGATCTAGGAGTGGTTCTAGATAGAAAACTATCACCTGAGGACCACATAAAGAATATTGTGCAAGGAGCCTATGCTATGCTTTCTAACTTCAGAATTGCATTTAAATACATGGATGGCGATATTCTAAAGAAATTGTTCAGGACTTTTGTTCGGCCAAAGCTAGAATATGCAGCTGTTGTGTGGTGCCCATATCTTAAGAAGCACATCAACAAACTGGAAAAGGTGCAAAGACATGCTACTAAGTGGCTCCCAGAACTGAAGGGCAAGAGCTACGAGGAGAGGTTAGAAGCATTAAATATGCCAAAACTAGAAGACAGAAGAAAAAGAGGTGATATGATCACTACATACAAAATAGTAACAGGAATTGATAAAATCGACAGGGAAGACTTCCTGAGACCTGGAATTTCAAGAACAAGAGGTCATAGATTTAAACTAGCTAAACACAGATGCCGAAGAAATATAAGAAAATTCACCTTCGCAAATAGAGTGGTAGACGGTTGGAACAAGTTAAGTGAGAAGGTGGTGGAGGCCAAGACCGTCAGTAGTTTCAAAGCGTTATATGACAAAGAGTGCTGGGAAGACGGGACACCACGAGCGTAGCTCTCATCCTGTAACTACACTTAGGTAATTACACTTAGGTAATTACACAAGTTTAGGATACCATGGTATCTTAATAAGTAATATATTACATGACAAGAGAGAGGTGAACAAATGCTCCCGGACGCACGTTCGAATCCTCGTCACGGCCCTTGTGGATTTGTTCATTTGATGCATCACGTTAGTGTGATCTCTGTGTGTGAAGAGAGAGGTTAGGAGAAGGAAATCTTAAGAGGAAGAAAAAGCAAGGCGCTGACTGCCCCTGGCTTCCTTTCGAGAACTACATAATTTTTTTTCCAGATTACTGTCTCTGTCCCTAATTACTTTATGAAGGTTATTTCTGTAAATACAGTATTGGGTGTCAAATGTAAATGACTGCTTCAAGTAGTTGACTAATGATTCTATTATCCCTTACACTCACCACATTCACCTTTCTTTGATATAAAATTACAATCTTAGCTCTATCTAATTATTTAAAGTAAGAACCTGCGTTTACACCATGTCAATAACATAACTTTCACACTCGGCCATGATGTAATAACATTTAAAAAATCTTGTGTTTATGCATTACATATATAATAATTTTTTGGTTTGTGTATGACATACCTTACATTAACTCCAACAATCTCCAGGACCAGAGACTGAATATCATTGTCAGTTATCCTCTTGATGTGCCCATTACGAACCTATAAAAATTAAATACAATTCACATATACTGTACTGCACTACAGAATTTACAAACAGACCAAGACAGATGCTAATAGACAATATTATGTTCATTTGTTCATGAATATGGTATCTTATAAATACAAACTTAGCATTTGGTTTGATTAGCATATTCTATGCCTATACATTTCACAATACAGACAATACAGCATTGTCAAATTCAGTAATGCTGTATTGTAACAATACAAATGCTGTTTTCTTCCTCACTCTTATATCTAAAGGCTGAAATATACATTTCTACATATTACATACTTCAAGCCAATCACAATCTATAAATAATCTACAATAGTTATGAACACATCCACGAGGGCCGTGATGAGGGTTCGAACTTACGCCTGGGATGATCCCAGACGCTGCCTTAGTCGACTGCGCCATGACATGGTAAAAGAATTGCAACCGGGAGTTCTACTGACCTCACTCAGATCCTGCAGCCTCTTTGAGAAGCAAATCGGGGTTTTACACAATTCCCCCATGAATTTTTTAAGTAATTCCCCTTACTTCAATACACAGTAAGCTTTGTGTCTCGGAGAGGCGGATCCGAGTGGGATCCGCAGAGACGCTAAGCCCCGAAAACACCTCAAGGTAACTTCAAGGACATTCTATTTTCAAGGATGGTATTGAGGTTAAGAGAGACTAGCTTAGATTTGCTTAGGCTTAATTAGGTCTTAGTTATATTAGGTAAGGTTTAAAAATGTTTAGCAAGACATGGTTAGGTTGAGCAGCGCGGAGTGAGCCGACTCATCGCCATCATTAATCTCTTCAAGAGAAAAGATTTTATACATTTAAATAATGCAGTAATAAGCAAAACATAAAACCCTCAAATTATCCCCTTGGCAGCTGTATAATATATATATATATATATATATATATATATATATATATATATATATATATATATATATGTGTGTGGAAGGGAAGTGACAATTTAGATAAATAATGAATTGGCATCACGTTAGTGTGATCTCTGTGTGTGATGATGTAAGGGCGAAGAGGGAGAACGGCCTAGTGACATAGCTCGGGTGCAGGGGGGGGGGGGGGGTTGTGTAAAATCCTGGTTTGTGCCTCGGAGAGGCTGCAGGATCCAGTAAGTTCAGTAGAACTTCGGTTTCAACTCTTTTACCCTGTCGTAGCTCAGTCGATTAAGGCAGTGTCTGGGATGCTCCCGGACGCAGGTTCGAATCCCCGTCACAGCCCTTGTGGATTTGTTCAAATAATGAATTTAATTTTTCAATGGTTAAGGTTGCAAGGTGTTAGGGATTTAAGTTAGAAGAGCAGTTCATAACAAGATGGGCGTCTGTCGCCTTGCAAATGCAAAACTTGACCTCCTGCCCTTTGATTTAGGCTTTATTTAGGTAACTCAATCTGGGTTTGGATGAATTTTGTTAAATTCTTGGGGGTGCCTACCACATCAGGTCCTTGTATATTCTGGGGAAACTAAAGCACTTACTTGCCACAAAATACCTTAATTTGAAAAAGCAAACTTGTACAAATAATTACCTTCTTGTCCCATATTTGTAATGGCTTACTGCCTATGCTGTAAAGGATGGAGAGGAAGCCGCTCTGGAAGGTGTTCTTGAACATGGTGGCTCCAGAGGAATGTTTACCTGAGGAAGCCCGCGCCGCCCTAGAGATATATCAACAACACTCGCCCCGCCTCACTTGACCCCACCTGGACGCCATCTTGGAATACCCACACCACACCACCTCTGTACATTTATTATGCACCCCATACCCATTTTGTGACCACGGGAGACATCTCCCGTCACGCAGGGTGCAGTCGCACCTCCACAGATCTCCAGTATCAGCTCTTGATACTGGTAATGGCTCAAAATGGCCAGCACTTACGGGCTATTCATGCCCGTGCCACCTTTTGGGTGGCTTAATCTTTATCAATCAATCATCATCTTGTGGGCGATAGTGGAAAGGGTTACAGAGGCACATAATGGGCTCAGGGACTGAACCCATAATGTGCCTCTGTAACCCTTTCCACTACCGCCCACAAGATGGGTATGGGGTGCATAATAAATGAATTAAACTAACTGTGTACATTTGGGTTGTTATTGCTCTCGCACAAGACAGTACATATATGAATTACTGCTTATAGTCAATAGTTGGCATATTAATAAGTACATATGTGGTATATTTTAAGCTATATTGTGTTTTTAAGGAATATACTCTTTCGACTGCTTTGCTAGACACCAGTTTTAATATTAGGAATTTCTTTTTCACTTTTATTAAACAAAAGAGATTTTATATAAAATTTGACAATATCCTGAGTTACTTTACAATTTATGTAAATATTTTAGTTTTGTTTTATTATTTTTTTTATAAAACTGTAATATCAATATTAGTATAGGTTACGTAATAATTGTAATTAAGAAGCAATAAGATGTTTATCTTAACATACTAAGAAGGTTAGGTTAGGTCGGTGTTTTCTATTCAGCTTTTCAAGGTAAACTCAAATATTTGCAATAAATTAGTATGCCATTTTAACTGAAACATATTTTATATACATTTGATTTATTATAAACATTTTATATACAATTAATTCGTTAATTGATTTATAATTTGGGTGATTATGTGGTACATTCTCGCAGCTGCTGACACAAATAGAATGTCTAATAAACGAATTATTTAAATTGTTATTTTGATATTTTTTGATTAACAGGCAATATGATTAATTCATTAGCTCCCCACCTTTCATTCAAGTTCAAGTATGTTTATTGAGACAAGAAAGAAATACATCTCAAAGGGATAGAGTAGCTTAAGCTATTTCTACCTCCCTTCCCCCTCTCATTAATCTAATGGCAGAGGCTACATTTATCTCTGAAATTCTATCCCCAATACTCTTCAGATTCAATTCCATCCTCATTATCTCAATTATTGCATTTCTTGGGCATCCTAAGATAATTCTCAGGGCTTCATTTTGTACCTTCTCCAACTTGCCCATTCTACCTTTACCAAAACAAGAAATTGTTCGTATCATCATGCCAATATCTATGTTGGACGGTATCCATACAACGTATATTGATCTTCCTATGTGTATTGATTATCTGTAATACTAAAATCTTTTTGGTTTATTATATAATGTGTACTATTTGACAACTATTGAATTAATGTAAATGTATTTGCAATGTAAGATTATTATTTGTATACTTCATGGATATGTGAGCCGCTTGAGAGACCACAAGTAGCCTAACCTACTCTTTGGACTATAATTGAACAATGAATAATAGATAAATAATGTCTCAATAAACTTGAACTAGAAAAATGTATACAATTTCACATTAATATATGTATGTTGGCTTACACCTCAGCGCATTGAGTTTTACGATAAATATGTACAAATACACACATTAATATGTGTCTAAAACTCGCTTCTTCATAATTAGTGGCTCTATTAAAAAAATACGAACACCTACAGAATAATCATAGTAATTAGATAATCTGTATTTAAACGAAATATTATTATTACATGCACAATACCTAAGCATTTATCGGTAGGTGATTGGTGGACACCGACGGCCATGTCTTCCCGCCACCTGACGCTCCAGCTGGTGGCGGGCGTCACTCCTGCTACATCCCGGCACTCCACCAGTAACCCACCGACCTCTAGGTCCCACTCTCATCCACCCAGTGCCATGGGCCTCTCATTCTGCACCCGGCGGGAGGGCCGTGCCCCCCGACGTTCCTGCAGGACCCGAGACCTCGCCCGTCACAGGACTGTCTCTCCACAGCACTCCATAAGTTAGCATAGGTAATATGCCTCCCTCCCGACCCTAGTCTGGCCCGCGTGGATGCTTCTCGTTGCTAGCTCTGCTTGGCTTACCAGGGCCATTAGACATGGCCCTGTCTGGCCCAACGGTCCAGCCCTATCCTATCTAGCCCTCACAATCCCTTCCCCGCCTTTATTGACCCTAGGCTGCAGAAACGTCTGCCTGGATAGGCTATAAGAAACTTTTGACTTCACAAAAATCTATATAGTGATGGTTTGGCGCTTTTCATCGATAGTTCCTTCCTTCACAGTATTATCTGTCTCTAATTATATTAACGGCTATATAATTTTGCTCTAGAATTGGCGTGGGGGCTGCCAGCCCTCTCTGGGGGGCTCCCTACATAGCTTTCCGAAGCTTGTCTCAGAGGATAGCCCTGTTTTGCATTTATCTAACTACGTGATATTTTCAACTCTTCGTCAGTCCAAATAACCACATACTTTATATACTGATGTAAAGAGTAAGTGAGTCAGTTCTGGGTCACTTACCTATCGATAGTCACTTGAGTCACTTACGTAAAGAGTAAGTGAGTCAGTTCTGGGTCACTTACCTATCGATAGTCACTTGAGTCACTTATCTATCGGTAGGTGGCAATGGTTGGGGGGGGGGGGTGGTTGTCGTGACTGTAATGGTATATTGATGGAGGATAGTTATGGGGTGGGGAAGAAATGGTGGTGATGAACATGCGTTTTTTACATAGTTTCTCCCTCATGACCGTTACAGTCACTCATCTTGCCACCAAAAGTGGATCATGCACCCACTTTTGTCAATCTTTCACAGTCACTTCCTCTCTCCATGGGCCGCGAGGCACGCTTTTCAAACGCCTGGAAGTGCTGAGCGAATAAGAATTATTAGCAGAATTTATGCATTTCATTTGCCATTAATTGTCATGTAAATAATTTTTAAATATGCAATTGTTCTCTTATTTTATCTCAGTACAAAGATGCTGTCCTTATCTGTCTTGACTATTCCAATCACCGTGTTTCACCGTCGATCATATTTGTTCCTTTACTTATCAGGCCGAGCTTCCTTGAATGTGTTTTACATCATTGGATCCGCTTTATCCACATTCGGGACTTTAACTTCTATTTAGGGGGGTGAGTGCGTAGTGTGGGGTGCCCACGGTGGGAGGGGTGGGTTTGGGATGCCCACGGTGGGAGGGGTGGGTTTGGGATGCCCACGGTGGGGAGGGGAGAGTGTGGGGTGCCCACGGTGGGGAGGGGTGAGTGTGGGGTGCCCACGGTGGGGAGGGGTGGGTGTGGGGTGCCCACGGTGGGGAGGGGAGAGTGTGGGGTGCCCACGGTGGGGAGGGGTGAGTGTGGGGTGCCCACGGTGGGGAGGGGTGAGTGTGGGGTGCCCACGGTGGGGAGGGGTGAGTGTGGGGTGCCCACGGTGGGGAGGGGTGAGTGTGGGGTGCCCACGGTGGGGAGGGGTGAGTGTGGGGTGCCCACGGTGGGGAGGGGAGAGTGCCGGCCCCCGGCTCCAGGTGTGCCAGGCCTGACACATGCACACAACGTCAGTCTACCTTTACCTAGTGTGGCGGGAGGCTCTCGTGCTCTCCGCCCGGGCTTGCGTCTCCATGTGTCCTGGACTAGGCTCTTGTGGCCGGCGCGGGCTTTACTGTGACCATTCATTATCAGAAAATATGGGGTAGGATGGATGTTAGTGACCTCTACAACGTGTGTTAAATATAGTGTGCGAAGTGTAGGTTTTTGCGGAATATGCACATTACGGTGTAATTAAATATATAGAAAACTATCAAGTATTCGCATTGAAAGGTAATTATTTTGAATTATTTGAATATGCTCTGTTGTTTTAGCAATTTGCCTATTCCTTGGTTGTGAATTTATGCGTGTGTAAATATGGCTGGTTTTTAATCAAATGATCTTACTGATAAGAGCACAAAGCCACAATTGTAATGGTAAGTACTGAAAACAAATGTTTATGGGACTTTAGCGAGGATAGAAAAGAATCAGAGCGTGGAGTGTGTCATCTAGAAAGTGAGCATGCTACAATATTATTAGTTAGAATATTTGGCTGTGTCGCTGGCATCATTCAGGTGGTCTGAGATCACACTCTCAGTGGCATACCGGTGTGTGTATTCTCAGTGTTGACATTATTAGGCAGACCTCCTATCATGTCTAGTACACAGAGATTGAACAACTGGGCAAGCACGACACAGACCGAGCTATTGTCCATTTATCTAGCTACTGAATACCTTAATAATAACCTCCTTTGTACACAGGTATAGGAGTAGATGAATTCCGACTCCTGTTAGCGGACTTAGAGAGTGTCCTGTCAACACCTCGTAATAGCCTTACCCAACTAGTTATTTTTCTTCTGGAAAACAACCTGTCAGTCGATATACAGCCAGGTTACCAATTGTTGCTGGGTGAACAGTTACAGACTGGTGCAGTCTTGAAGGCCGCTTGAGAGCTTAATCTACCTCACTACACTGTCATTATCAACTTAATCTACCCCACCACTGTCATTATCAGCTTAATCTACCTCACT
Source organism: Procambarus clarkii (assembly GCF_040958095.1). Taxonomy (NCBI): domain Eukaryota; kingdom Metazoa; phylum Arthropoda; class Malacostraca; order Decapoda; family Cambaridae; genus Procambarus; species Procambarus clarkii. Next base: position 10,250,771 of record NC_091221.1, read on the forward strand.
ATACTGCCATTATCAGCTTAACTTACCTCACTACACTCATTATCAGCTTAATCTACCTCACTATACTGTCATTATCAGCTTAATCTACTTTACTATACTGCCACTATCAGCTGTCATTACGACAGTTTCTTGACGTTGGTAACCCTTAGGAGGGCTGAATAACAGGTGTCGATCTTGTGTACTGTCAGCGTATTGGTTTTCAAGAGTGAACAATTCAGTGCCAGTGTTGAATGACAATGAATCGCAACGTCAGTATTAAAGTGACGTGAAATTGCAGTGTCAGTATTGAACGATAAGAAACACTGGCAGTATTGAGTGAGCAAAAAGCCTCGGGGCAAAATTTAATTTAATTTAAGCTACATAAGGGAGCCGCCACTGCCAGTGTATCGTTGGGAAGGGTGTGGTGAGCCAGGGTGTAGTTACACTGTGAAGGGTGCGGTTGTTGTTGTTGTTGTTTAAGATTCAGCTGCTGGGAACAAAAAGTTCCAAGTAGCACGGGCTAAGGTGAGCCCGTAGTGGACTTACCTGGCACAGGAGCGGGGTTGTAACTCTGTGAAGGGTGCGATGAGCCAGGGTGTAGTTATACTGGTTAGTCTCTTAGGTTTGTCACAGTCCCCCTCCATCAACGACTAACTTTTCCTAGAATGCACCCCACAACAGCGTCTTAACTCACAGGGACCTATAGTTAGTACATGGTGAACAGAGACATCAGGTGTAAGGAAACTTGAAAATCATTTCGATGGTACTCGAACTCATCTGTGTGGTAACCTCTGAACTACAGTACCGAGGCTACAAAACACTGAATGACAGGCAGGTGTCAGTCAGCTGTATTAAAGATGAAGGTCTTGTAATCAGGTATATTAATGTCAGTGTAATACTGTAAGTGGAGTGAGGTATGTTGTTAGCGTAATGATGAGTATTTATATCAGTAGAGCATAATAGTTAATGAGTGTAATTAAACATTTGTCACAAAAAGACTATATAAAGACACGCACATCGACACTTACACTCACCTACACATTAATATCCTTAGGATTTGCACCAACGTCATTTTACATTATGCTTTAATGAATAAAATCAGAATAATTATATGAAGATAAAATTTTAAAGCACATTTGAAGAGATTTCTTCAAACGAGAGCCTCAATATATTTTTTTTTAACAATGCCAGACTCAAAATAAAATGCTTATATTTTTGTATATGCTTAAAATTTTTAAATATACATTGGATTTAATTATACTAATGATAAATCAGAAAAATAACCATCACCATCTTTGAAATTAATCATTGGTATAAGCCGCCATGCCTTAGAATGACACTAACAGTTTGGGGAATCCAATAATTATATTGTGTTTCAAGTTGGTTGCTACCTCATAGGCAGAACATGAGCTAAATCTTAATAAGAATTATGCCTAGTAGCAATATTTAATAAATTTACTAAATTAGAAACTCGCCTCTTAATCCCATTTTTACATGCCAAAAATAATGAGCACTTAGGTTATTGAATAAAATATACATTAATGACCACTTAGGCTATTGAATAGTCAATAATCAAGTCAATATTATAAATCAAATTGTGCAACTCAAAAATATATATTATGGTGCTATGCAGCAAACATCAATGGCAGCTGATAGTGGCAGTATAGTGAGGTAGATTAAGTTGATAGTGGCAGCGTAGTGAGGTAGATTAAGCTGTTAATTGCCGTATGGTGAGGCAGATTAAGTTGATAGTGGCAGTGTAGTGAGGTAGATTAAGTTGATAATGACAGTGTGGTGAGGTAGATTAAGCTGATAATGGCAGTGTAATGAGGTAGATTAAGCTGATAATGACAGTGTAATGAGGTAGATTAAGTTGATAATAACAGTGTAATGAGGTAGATTAAGCTGTCAATATCAGCAGTCTCACAAGTTATGTTTCTTGAGGCGAGGAAGCAGCATAAGGCAAGTGAAGCCATAGGAACAGCTGTAATCAAAGGAGGTGTATCGGGGGGGGGGGGTTGAAGGGAGGGGTGTAGTTGGAGTGTAAAGGGGAAGGGGTGTGTTGGGGGTGTTAAGGGGAGGCCAAGGTTGTTGTTATAGATTCAGCTACTCAGAACAAATGTTGCAAGTAGCACGGGCTATGGTGAGCCCGTAGTGGACTTACCTGGCACAGGAGCGGGGCTGTGTATGTGGAGGCCGAGGGGAGGAGGACGGTGTAGACCACAAGTGGCTGGGTGTCTTACATATATTGCCTTTCTGCTAGTGTTGGGTATTCTATATCCTCCTGACGTTATTCAAGTGATTTCAACTGTCAGCAACTATACTTTAGCGGGCCAGCCAGACTCGCCCGCTGGATGGGGTTCCGGGAGTTCTACGCCTCAAGCCCAGCCTGACTTAAGAGAGCTTGGTCCAACAGGCTGTTGCTTGGAGCGGCTCGCAGGCCCATATATCCTATACTGCCCAGGCTTTTTATGTACACTTCCACTTTTAATCTGGCAATATTTCTTATACTTGATGGGAGGATATTGAACAACCGTGGGCCTCTGATGTTCATACAGTGTTCTCTAATGCTTACACAGTGTTCTGTTACTGGTATGAATATATTATACATACTGGTAATTGCGGGGTAAATACGCAGGCAGCTAGGCTCTTGAACAGTACCGCCTCCCAGTGATAGGCTACTGTATCAGGCGTTACACGGGAGCAGGCAACTAGGCTCTTGAACAGTACCGCCTCCCAGTGATAGGCTACTGTATCAGGCGTTACACGTGAGCAGGCAGCTAGGCTCTTGAACAGTACCGCCTCCCAGTGATAGGCTACTGTATCAGGCGTTACACGTGAGCAGGCAGCTAGGCTCTTGAACAGTACCGCCTCCCAGTGATAGGCTACTGTATCAGGCGTTACACGTGAGCAGGCAGCTAGGCTCTTGAACAGTACCGCCTCCCAGTGATAGGCTACTGTATCAGGCGTTACACGTGAGCAGGCAGCTAGGCTCTTGAACAGTACCGCCTCCCAGTGATAGGCTACTGTATCAGGCGTTACACGTGAGCAGGCAGCTAGGCTCTTGAACAGTACCGCCTCTCAGTGATAGGCTACTGTATCAGGCGTTGCACGTGAGCAGGCAACTAGGCCGAGTAACCTGTCGCTTTTGGCCGTTTGTCCGTATGGCCGAATATGGACGTAATTTGAAAATGAAAATAAATTTGGGAATTTTTTTTTCAACAACAGTAAAATAAGGGTCCTCTGATAGGTTAGGTGGGCAGGAAATTCTCATAAAGTTTCAAAACGTTATGAAAAACGTTAATGGAAAGATGCCTGTTCTAAGCTTGCCGAGTAAGCCGGACGACTCAAACAGAAAACGGAACAGTACGTCACTTTTGTGAGTCGATTTCATTTCGAATTACGTCCAAATTTCTCCATAGTGCGCATACGAGCGAAAAGTGACGTTATTTTTAAGAGGACGGGTTGTTGAACCGAACCGCCTCCCATACAGCCACGTCGTCTGCATGTTCAGTGCTGAGGGAAGGACGTACGTCTGCAGGTAGTATTGTGATTACACCTTTGGAGATGTTAGAACATCTGGACGGATAACCAGATGCGTCAACTTTCTATCCAGTGAACTTTCCTGTCCCAACGCCCTTTCGGCCGGGTAAGCCTCCAGCCAGCTCTCTCCCTCACCACATTGGTAATCACCCACTACGGGCTCACCATAGCCCGTGCTACTTGGAATTTTTTGTTCCAGGTAGCAAATCTTTAACAAAAACAACCTTCTGTGGTTAATTGTTCAATAAATCAATGAATTATATGTTTAACACATCTCTAACCCTGTCCATGGAGGACAGAAGAAAATGCTGGTTAGCATTGTAAATGTGTGGCCACGTTTGTGGTGGAAAAAAACACATATTGGTAACTCCTGGAAACCGGTTGGTACCCCCCCTTCCCACCATGAGACGGATTTAACTCTTGGTATTCGATCTGCTGAGAGGGAAAGTCATGGGTAGTAATAATGCTTTCATTGGGGACGTATGTCTATAGGCCTATTTGGTCCAAATGTACATTAATATCCTACTTGCATACAGATATTACAATTGTATACGAATAAAATATACATTAATGACCACTTAGGCTATTGAATAATCAATAGTCAATAGTTTTTGGTCAAAACGCTATGCGTACTAGTGGCTTTAGGTATTGTATACCTTGAGGTACTTCCGGGGCTTAGCGTCCCCGCGGCCCGGTCGTCGACCAGGCTTTCTGGAGATAAGGAGGCCTCGAGGATGCTGTGATGCCCTCCCACCATCTTAGGCAACCAGAGCGTGAATTCTCAGACTTTCTCACGAAATGAGACGAAATCTGGGTTATTTATGAGATGCACGATCTCTCTCTCTCCTTACGGTAGCAAGTTAGTGAGTTCATCGACTTATACACGCTCATGGCTGCATAGAGGATGAACGAGCACAGGACTGAACACGCACACAGAGGCTTGGCAGTTCATATACTTTGATGATAACTTCCAAAATTGAGAGATAGTCAGGCTGCGAGCAGCCGCGTCAAACAGCCTGGTTGATCAGTCCAGCAACCAGGAGGCCTGGTCGACGACCGGGCCGCGGGGACACTAAGCCCCGGAAGCACCTCAAGGTAGGTAGGTAGGTAGTGAATGTTGCAAATTTTGTTTGATTTTCATGTCGACTTAAATTGAGTTTGTAACTAAGAATATTTCATGATAGTAGTACCAAGAGAGAGGTTGAGACTAGTAGTAGCAAGAGATAGGTTGAGACTAGTAGTAGCAAGAGATAGGTTGAGATAGTAGTACCAAGAGATAGGTTGAGACTAGTAGTAGCAAGAGATAGGTTGAGATAGTAGTACCAAGAGAGAGGTTGAGATAGTAGTAGCAAGAGATAGGTTGAGGATAGTAGTAGCAAGAGATAGGTTGAGATAGTAGTAGCAAGAGATAGGTTGATGTCTTGTGCTACTGGAATGCTATGATGCAGGACAAAAACTGGACCACATTAACCATACTGATTTGATTGTTGGCGACTAGTTTATTGTGCACCCCATACCCATCCTGTGAGCGGTAGCGCAAAAAGCATTACAGAGGGCACAAAAGGTCTTTATCAGACCTCATCTTTGATTTTTACATAAACAATTTCATCTATCCTTCACACTTTAAACCTAGCCTAACCTGTCCTAGTTCTTAGGCCTAACATGCGTAATCTTAGGTACATATATTATATTGCACAAAGTGTAGGAAAAGTTCAGATTTGGTCCTTTCCTTCTTTCTCAGACCCTCTTTGGAATTGAAAGTAAAAACACCTGAACTTGCTTTTTGAGTACAATTCATATTTCGTACACTCCATGAATGGTGAGGTTACCTTGAGGTGCTTCCGGGGCTTAGCGTCCCCGCGGCCCGGTCGTCGACCAGGCCTCCTGGTACGTGGGTTTAGAATTACAGTTGCCGACATAGGAGACCGGGGAGACCTTTCTCACCCTAACAAGCAGTAAATTACGATTAACTGTAGTTTGAGTTGTTGTTGTTATAGATTCAGCTACTCGGAATAAGTTCCAAGTAGCACGGACTATGGCGAGCCCGTAACTTACCTGGCACAGGAGCGGGGCAAGTAGTACGGGCTATGGTGAGCCCGTAACTTACCTGGCACAGGAGCGGGGCAAGTAGCACGGGCTATGGTGAGCCCGTAACTTACCTGGCACAGGAGCGGGGCAAGTAGCACGGGCTATGGTGAGCCCGTAACTTACCTGGCACAGGAGCGGTGCAAGTAGCACGAGCTATGGTGAGCCCGTAGCTTACCTGGCACAGGAGCGGGGCAAGTAGCACGGGCTATGGTGAGCCCGTAACTTACCTGGCACAGGAGCGGGGCAAGTAGCACGAGCTATGGTGAGCCCGTAGCTTACCTGGCACAGGAGCGGGGCAAGTAGCACGGGCTATGGTGAGCCCGTAACTTACCTGGCACAGGAGCGGGGCAAGCAGCACGGGCTATGGCGAGCCCGTAACTTACCTGGCACAGGAGCGGGGCAAGTAGCACGGGCTATGGCGAGCCCGTAACTTACCCGGGACAGGAGCGGGGCAAGTAGCACGGGCTATGGCGAGCCCGTAACTTACCTGTCACAGGAGCGGTGCTGAATGTCTAAAATGACCCACATAATGACATATAACTCTGCATAAGGCCTGTAGCAAGTCTGCTCTTCACATGTGCGTCTACACTGGGGGTCAATACACGCTGTAAGGGGGTGAGGAATCTTGTGTTGTGACGCCTCACCTGTTGTATACCGGGCAGGTTTACCAGGCGTGGGTGTACCCTCGCCTCCAGAACTCTATTCCTGCACCACTGTGCTGCTCAGGGTGTAAACAAAGGGGAGGGTGTGGCCAGCCGCTCTGCCCCCCCATACCCTCTTTACCTCTAAAGTGCCCACCCATCATTCTAAAGATACCACGGCGTCTTAAACTACAAGCAGTCAGCAGACAAGAGAGCTGCTGGGGCAGGCACCGCTCTTGTGCCAGGTAAGTCCACTACGGGCTCACCATAGCCCGTGCTACTTGCCCCGCTCCTGTGCCAGGTAAGTCCACTACGGGCTCACCATAGCCCGTGCTACTTGCCCCGCTCCTGTGCCAGGTAAGTCCACTACGGGATCACCATAGCCCGTGCTACTTGCACCACTCCTGTGCCAGGTAAGTCCACTACGGGCTCATCATAGCCCGTGCTACTTGCCCCGCTCCTGTGCCAGGTAAGTCCACTACGGGCTCACCATAGCCCGTGCTACTTGGAACTTGTTCCGAGTAGCTGAACCTATAACAACAACGTGGGTCATTGTGGGCCCTGCATAGTTTGATATTAATGACCCACAATGCATTTCAGCAGACCCATAAATGCTACGTGGGACTGGAAAGCGCCAAGCCAGTATATCTACTGTATATAGGACTTGTAAGGAATATAAGGACAGCATATAAGAGCTGAGATAAGATAGAGCGAAGGAACGGCGTCTAGCCACTTGAGCTATTTGGGATCGAACTCCGACCTTGCAAGAATCAAGGCTAGCGCGGTACCGATTAATTCATGAATTGATGAATTAACAATTCGTCTAAGTTGATGAAAGAATAATGGGGAATTCACTTGTTAGAAGTTACGGTCGTTAACTAGTATATTTCTCAGTGCATGACATCATGACAAGGTTACGGGCTATTCATGCCCGTGCCACCTCTTGTCTGGGGCTTAATCTTGACCAATCACGACATTGGGGGAAGGTTATGACCTGCGGGCAGTCTGGGTAACGTCACGTGGGGGTGAGATGGGAGACTGCCTTACCTTACTGCCTTATGGGTAGTAAGGTAAGATGAGATAGGAGACTCCCTTACTGCCTCCTGTAGGCACTCCCCTGGGGAACGCTGGCCACTCTCCCTTCTTACCTTAGTCTACCTCACTCTCCTTCCCTCCCTCAGTATACCTCACCTTCCCTCCCTCAGTATACCAGTATACCTCACCTCCTGCAGTATACCGGTGCTGTTAACAGTCACGCAACTATACTACTTGAAATTGCTCAGAAAATAGAAGGCTGCAGGAAGTGTCTTGCTTTCACTGCGGTTCAAATATTATATATATATATATATATATATATATATATATATATATATATATATATATATATATATATATATATATATATATATATATATATATATATATATATGACAATGTCAGACCATGGAGGAAAAATGAAACAGGAAATTTCCTTAAGTACTTTCGTATATTAAATACATCTTCAGAAGGTGAAGTACATCTTCAGATGTACTTCAAAAATACAAGAAAATGAAGAAAATACATCTTCAGACCTTCTGAAGATGTATTTAATATACGAAAGTACTTAAGGAAATTTCCTGTTTCATTTTTCCTCCGTGGTCTGACATTGTCACATTCTTAATCACGTGTTTATTTTCGTGATATACACACATATATATATATATATATATATATATATATATATATATATATATATATATATATATATATATATACGTATATATATATATATATATATATATATATATATATATATATATATATATATATATATATATATATATACGTATATATATATATATATATATATATATATATATATATATATATATATATATATATATATATATATAGGTGGTGGTCCTCCCAAGCAGGTGTGGTGGTCCTCCTCCCAGGCAGGTGTGGTGGTCCTCCTCCCAGGCAGGTGTACTCACCTAGTTGTGTTTGCGGGGGTTGAGCTCTGGCTCTTTGGTCCCGCCTCTCAACCGTCAGTCAACAGGTGTGGTGGTCCTCCCAGGCAGGTATGGTGGTCCACCCAGGCAGGTGTGGTGATCCTCAGAGGCAGGTGTGGTTCTCTCAGGCAGGTGTGGTGATCCTCCTCCCAGGCAGGTGTGGTGATCCTCCTCCCAGGCTGGTGTGGTGGTCCTCCCAGGCAGGTGTGGTGGTCCTCCCAGGCAGGTGTGGTGGTCCTCCCAGGCAGGTGTGGTGGTCCTCCCAGGCAGGTGTGGTGGTCCTCCCAGGCAGGTGTGGTGATCCACCCAGGCAGGTGTGGTGGTCCTCCTCCCAGGCAGGTGTGGTGGTCCTCCCAGGCAGGTGTGGTGGTCCTCCCAGGCAGGTGTGGTGGTCCTCCCAGGCAGGTGTGGTGGTCCTCCCAGGCAGGTGTGGTGGTCCTCCCAGGCAGGTGTGGTGGTCCTCCCAGGCAGGTGTGGTAGTCCTCCCAGGCAGGTGTGGTGGTCCTCCCAGGCAGGTGTGGTAGTCCTCCCAGGCAGGTGTGGTGGTCCTCCCAGGCAGGTGTGGTAGTCCTCCCAGGCAGGTGTGGTGGTCCTCCCAGGCAGGTGTGGTAGTCCTCCCAGGCAGGTGTGGTGGTCCTCCCAGGCAGGTGTGGTAGTCCTCCCAGGCAGGTGTGGTAGTCCTCCCAGGCAGGTGTGGTGGTCCTCCCAGGCAGGTGTGGTAGTCCTCCCAGGCAGGTGTGGTGGTCCTCCCAGGCAGGTGTGGTAGTCCTCCCAGGCAGGTGTGGTGGTCCTCCCAGGCAGGTGTGGTAGTCCTCCCAGGCAGGTGTGGTAGTCCTCCCAGGCAGGTGTGGTAGTCCTCCCAGGCAGGTGTGGTAGTCCTCCCAGGCAGGTGTGGTGGTCCTCCCAGGCAGGTGTGGTAGTCCTCCCAGGCAGGTGTGGTGGTCCTCCCAGGCAGGTGTGGTAGTCCTCCCAGGCAGGTGTGGTGGTCCTCCTCCCAGGCAGGTGTGGTAGTCCTCCCAGGCAGGTGTGGTAGTCCTCCCAGGCAGGTGTGGTGGTCCTCCCAGGCAGGTGTGGTGGTCCTCCTCCCAGGCAGGTGTGGTGGTCCACCCAGGCAGGTGTGGTGGTCCACCCAGGCAGGTGTGGTGGTCCTCCCAGGCAGGTGTGGTGGTCCACCCAGGCAGGTGTGGTGGTCCACCCAGGCAGGTGTGGTGGTCCTCCCAGGCAGGTGTGGAGGTCCACTACCGTCGTAATCTTCCATACATCTTCTCCCTTCCGGCTAACGTCTCACTATCCTCCCCCCCTACCTATTCCCCCGCGTCCGTTTCTCCCACGTCCCCCTCCCATCCCCCCCCCCTTCCATCTATCCCCTCCCATGGTCCCTCTCCCTCAGGGCTCCACCTCTCCCTCTCTATCGTCCATTTCTTTCTCCCTCACTCTTTGCCTCAACTTTCTCTACCCATTTCCCGGTTGTCCTTATCGACTTTCTTGCCTATCTCTTCCCACTTCCTTCTTCTACCCTTCCTGCTTCACTCAATCAACACTCAGGTGCGTGAGTGACCGCACTCACTGACAATCAGAGTTACTGAAACACTTAACCTATTCGCCACAGCTGATTTTATTTTTTGTGTATTCCCATTTCAATTTCAGTATAAATTTCCAGCAGGATAGCATCACCTTCCCTTCACAACGTTATCTTGAGGTTATCTTGAGATGATTTCGGGGCTTTAGTGTCCCCGCGGCCCGGTCCTCGACCAGGCCTCCACCCCCAGGAAGCAGCCCGTGACAGCTGACTAACACCCAGGTATACCTATTTTACTGCTAGGTAACAGAAGAATAGGGTGAAAGAAACTCTGCCCATTGTTTCTCGCCGGCGCCCGGGACCACAGGATCACAAGTCCAGCGTGCTGTCCGCTCAGCCGACCGGCTCCTAGCGTTGTGAAGATGGTCGACTCAGTTCCCACGGGGAACCTGTCAACTACACACAGATCCAACACGAAAGCTTTCCTTCATTGCTCAAGCAGAAAAAAGATTAACGTCCTTGGATGGGATCTTGTAGACAATTTCCAGCCCCCATCCCCTACCCCGCGGATGAAGAGGTTCTTAAGCGTGGGATCCTACGCGGGATGAGGCGAGGGAGGTGGTGAGGCAAGGTGTAGGGGGGTGAGGGAGCAGGAGCAGCAGTCAGTGTGGTTCAGGTGTCGGAGCAGGCAAGTATGTCGCGGGTGGAGACCCACTCAGCCTTCACTGGGATGAAGGACTGTCTTGAAAGATTTTTCCCCCCAATCAAAACACTATTCCTGCGAGTGGATGTTTTTAAGTGCCGTAATTCGTGATAAAACTAGTGCTGATAACTGTACCGAATATTTCTGTGGACGGAATAAGCTTTTTTGAGGGTGCATTAAGTGTTTTTGAGGTGTTGATGAAGTCATTAACCATTTATTACGCGTGGCTTCAAGGCTCTTCCAAGACACGAAGGGTCATGGCCTGTCTCGATAAATGCTTGCATTTTTCACATTCAAAAACAATGACACTTAATGACAGTAATCCTACAGACCGTTTACACAGTTTTAGGTCAGAACAACAGTAGTAGAAAGTTATATATACAGATTATCTTCAAGGGGAAAACTTGTTAAAGTCTTCTGTGGGAAGGAAAAACCTGATTTGAATCTAATATCCTGTTTGATTTCCACTCTGGTCTATTGTCCTCAACTCACAACCGGGGGACCATTTCCCGGATAGGACAGAAACGGTTGGGCACGTTTTTTCTTGTCCACCTGGTAGTAAAATAGGTACCCGGGAGTTAGTCGACTGTTGTGGGGTTACAAGCAGTAAATAGGTACCTGGGAGCTAGAGAGCTGCTACGGCCTGCTTCCTAGGGGTAGGTAAGAAAAAGATCTGGTCGAGGACCGGGCCGCCGGGGACGCTAAGCCCCGAAATCATCTCAAGATAACCTCAAGATTGCATCCAAGTCAGTAGATGGTCTTGGGAAGCTTGATAATTCCAGGACACACTGAAACGGAATCCACAATAAAATTATACTCTTAATTTCAGTATACAGTGCAGTGACAGTGTTGGTTTTACAGTGTACTGTGTAGTAGTGTGATTGCTACAGTGTACAGTTAGTAAAAGTGTTGGAGCTGCACTGTACTGTATGGTAGTGTTGGTGCTACAGTGTACTGTGTAATGGCAGTGTTGGCGGAATGGTGTAAGGGGCAGTGACAGTGTGGAAGCTACAGTGTATTGTGTAGTGACAGTGTTGGTATTACAGTGTACAGTGCAGTGACAGTGTTGGTGCTTCACTGTTGGTGCTACAGTGTACGGTGCAGTGACAGTGTGGAAGCTACAGTGTATTGTGTAGTGACAGTGTTGGTATTACAGTGTACAGTGCAGTGACAGTGTTGGTGCTTCACTGTTGGTGCTACAGTGTACGGTGCAGTGACAGTGTGGAAGCTACAGTGTATTGTGTAGTGACAGTGTTGGTATTACAGTGTTCAGTGCAGTGACAGTGTTGGTATTACAGTGTTCAGTGCAGTGACAGTGTTGGTGCTAGTGTACGGCGCAGTGACAGTGTATAAGTTACAGTGTACAGTGCAGTGAGTGCTTGTGCTACAGTTAACGGTGTAGTGACAGTGATGGTGTTAAAAGTGCACTGCATAATGACAGTAATGGTGCTATATCATACTGTGCAGTGACAGTGATGGTGCTATAGTGTATAGTGTATAGTGACTGTGAGCGCAACAGTGCAGTATACTGCTTAGCGACAGTATTACCATGTTGTTATGTTCAAGATTCGCTACTTGGAACAAAAAGTTCCAAGTAGCACGGGCTATGGTGAGCCCGTATTTGTGTTACCACATCGCTAAACACACACCTCACTAATTGCTGTTCTTAAGGCTGTTGATGAGGGCGTGGGCGACAAGTAATGGTGTATTGTCGCGGTTATTTGGGAACAATGGCGGCACTCATGGTCTGAACCACCCCCCCCCCGACCTCTAAGACAGTATCTGTGACGACACACACACGCGCACACACACACACACACACACACACACACACACACACACACACACACACACACACACACACACACACACACACACACACACACACACACACACACACACACACACACACACACACACGTTCCCGCACGAGGCAGAAACAAATGGGCAAAGTTTCTTTCACCCTGAATGCCCCTGTTACCTAGCAGTAAATAGGTACCTGGGAGTTAGTCAGCTGTCACGGGCTGCTTCCTGGGTGTGTGTGTGTGTGGTGGAAAAAAAAGTAGTTAGTAAACAGTTGATTGACAGTTGAGAGGCGGGCCGAAAGAGCAAAGCTCAACCCCCGCAAACACAACTAGGTGAATACAACTAGGTGAATACACACACACACACACACACACACACACACACACACACACACACACACACACACACACACACACACACACACACACACACACACACACACAGGGGGCCTCGTCGGGGGCCTCGTAGCCTGGTGGATAGTGCGCAGGACTCGTAATTCTGTGGCGCGGGTTCGATTCCCGCACGAGGCAGAAACAAATGGGCAAAGTTTCTTTCACCCTATGTGCCCCTGTTACCTAGCAGTAAATAGGTACCTGGGAGTTAGTCAGCTGTCACGGGCTGCTTCCTGGGGTGTGTGTGGTGTGGGGAAAAGAAAGAAAAAAAAGAAAAAAAGAAAAAAAAGTAGTTAGTAAAACAGTTGATTGACAGTTGAGAGGCGGGCCGAAAGAGCAAAGCTCAACCCCCGCAAAAACACAACTAGTAAACACAACTAGTAAACACACACACACACACTCGCTGGAAGACAGAAGAGTTAGAGGGGACATGATCACTACATTCAAGATTCTCAAGGGAATTGATAGGGTAGATAAAAACAGGCTATTTAACACAAGGGGCACACGCACAAGGGGACACAGGTGGAAACTGAGCGCCCAAATGAGCCACAGATATATTAGAAAGAACTTTTTTAGTGTCAGAGTGGTTGACAAATGGAATGCATTAGGAGGTGATGTGATGGAGGCTGACTCCATACACAGTTTCAAGTGTAGATATGATAGAGCCCAGTAGGCTCAGGAATCTGTACACCTGTTGATTGACAGTTGAGAGGCGGGACCAAAGAGCCAGAGCTCAACCCCCGCAAGCACAACTAGGTGAGTACAACTAGGTGAGTACACACACACACACACACACACACACACACACACACACACACACACACACACACACACACACACACACACACACACACACACACACTTAGGTAATTACACACACTGAATAGTGTTAAATAGAGTGGTAGACGGTTGGAACAAGTTAAGTGAGAAGGTGGTGGAGGCCAAGACCGTCAGTAGTTTCAAAGCGTTATATGACAAAGAGTGCTGGGAAGACGGGACACCACGAGCGTAGCTCTCATCCTGTAACTACACTTAGGTAATTACACTTAGGTAATTACACACACCTGGGAGTTAGACAGCTGCCACGGACTGCTTCCTGGGAATGTGTATGCGTGTGTAAGAGAAATATATGTAATAGACAGAATAGAGGAAAGATAAATTGATTAGAAAGGCGGGGGTCCAAGAAATTGTAGAAACAAACTCTATACATAATTTTAAAAGTAGATATGATAGGGAAATATGTCAGGAGTCATTGCATTAGACAACCGGCATCTAGAAAGATGGGTGTCCAAGAACTAAAGCTTGATCCTGCAGGGCTAAATAGGTGAGTACATTCCCCCCCCCCCGCCCCCACATTCACTCTAGAGGAAGATACAGTCGACCATTTGGATGGAGTAAGAAAAAAGAAGAGTTGGTGAGTGAGAGAGGTGGCCAGCCGCTCCCTACAGAGAAGTGGACTCTGGTGTCTATTGTCCGAGAGGCTGCCCTGGCTGGAGGCTTGACCAGAGGCACACCCGGCCTGTAGAAGGCTTTTGTCAGCCCACTCTCTCCACCACATGTCCAACGGGTGTGGTGGTGGTAGAGTAAGGTGGACCTGCTGGAGTGTGAAAGTCTAGGAGTGAGTGTGAAGGTCAGAAAGTGAGTATGAAGGTCTTGGAGTGAGTGTGAACGTCTAGGAGTGAGTGTGAAGGTCTTGGAGTGAGTGTGAAGGTCTTGGAGTGAGTGTGAAGGTCTCTGAGTGAGTATGAAGGTCTTGGAGTGAGTGTGAAGGTCTTGGAGTGAGTGTGAGGGTTAGAAAGGGAGTATGAAGGTCTTGGAGTGAGTGTGAAGGTCTTGGAGTGGATGTGAAGGTCTCTGAGTGAGTGTGAAGGTCTGAAAGGTAGTGTGAATATCTACGAGCGAGCCTGGAAACTTAGGAGTTAGTGTGAAGATGTGAATACCCTTCTCCCCAAATTAAACTAGACCGCTCTTTAGGTTACCACACACTGTGAACGTAACCACATAATGTCTTCTCTTCCAGGCCATGATTCCATGTTGGATCAGTGATGCACCTTCAGTTGAAATCTCCACCACACAGTGATTATCCTTGCCACTGTGGCTATAGTGTGTGACCCCTGATAGTGTTCACCACATGGATCTATGACACTCGCCTTGTTCATCACGCCTTAAGAATCCATCACTTTAATTTGTACCAACTGGACAATTACAGTCGAGGAAATACGATATTTTAAGTTGATAATATACAGTGAAAGCGTCCTGTACGATGCTTTCACTGTGGAGAATGTGGGAATGAAGAGAGTGGACATGGGTGGAGAAGGTTGTCAAGCAAGCCAGGTCACCAGCGGACGCCTTGTGGTACACCATTTCACCACCGGACGTCTCCTAGTACACCAATATGCTGCTGGCCAATGTGGTGCAGGTAAGTTGACAGTCTTACTCATGCCTGCTATCGGTCACGGCACTTACTGTGTCACAGTCTTACTCATGCCTGCTATCGGTCACGGCACTTACTGTGTCACAGGCTTACTCATGCCTGCTATCGGTCACGGCACTTACTGTGTCACAGTCTTACTCATGCCTGCTATCGGTCACGGCACTTACTGTGTCACAGTCCAACCCATCCTCCGAATTGACAGTACGATTTAATACTAAGTGTAATAAGTACACTTTCTTACTGTAATAAGCAGTGCATAATTGCACTTATGGGGCTGTTACATTGACCCAACTCCCTCCCCCGCTTTAATAATTCTCGTTTTCTGTTAAGTCACTCAGAATTTTAGGATGACGTTTTCAATTTCGACTTACGATACACAAGTTTTAAATATCAGGAATTTCTTTTTCAGGTTAATTAAACAATATAGACTTTATACAAAATTTTAAAATATCCTGAGTTACTTTACAATTTATTGATATATTTTAGTTTTGTTTTATTAGTTTTATAAAACTGTAATATCAATATAGCTATAAGTTAAGCACTAATTGTAATTAAGAAGCAATAAAATTATTATCTTCAAAAACTAAGACAGTTAGGTGAGGTTGTGGTTTTCTATTCAGTTTTTCAGGTAAACTCAAATATTCACAATATATCTAACAGTACGATTTAATACTAAGTGAAAATAAGTACAATTCCTAACTGCTATGAATAGTACATAATTGCACTTATTTGTCTTCTTACATTTACCACCCCATTTTTGGAAGACGGGCTGCACAGTCTTACTCATGCCTGCTATCGGTCACGGCACTGACTGTGTCACAGTCTTACTCATGCCTGCTATCGGTCACGGCACTTACTGTGTCAAAGTCTTACTCATGCCTGCTATCGGTCACGGCACTGACTGTGTCACGTGTCTCATGTTATATATATTTTACAGAATAAATTACGTGTTATTCAGTTGATTTCTTAAGTCAGTGAACTGTTGTGGAAAAGTATTTCTAAAAGTTAGAAAACTGTAGTTATGATATTTGATGACCGGGAAAGCTAGCTGGTGGGAGTGTGGGTGAAATCAACAGTGATCGTAGGCACTGTGATCGTAGGCAGTGATTGTAGTGGCATTGTGGGTTCGAGGTGTTCGTAGTCTTGCGAGGTCTGGTCAGTACCAGTGCTTGCAATGTCGTCTTACGTCTGGCAGGGTTGTCACTGAGTGCTATATGTGCTTGTTATGACTCGTCGTACGTCTGGCGGCGTTGTCACTGAGTGCTATATGTGCTCGTTATGACTCGTCGTACGTCTGGCGGCGTTGTCACTGAGTGCTATATGTGCTCGTTATGACTCGTCGTACGTCTGGCAGGGTTGTCACTGAGTGCTACATGTGCTTGTTATAACTCGTCGTACGTCTGGCAGGGTTGTCACTGAGTGTTATATGTGCTCGTTATGACTCGTCGTACGTCTGGCAGGGTTGTCACTGAGTGCTATATGTGCTCGTTATAACTCGTCGTACGTCTGGCAGGGTTGTCACTGAGTGTTATATGTGCTCGTTATGACTCGTCGTACGTCTGGCGGGGTTGTCACTGAGTGCTATATGTGCTCGTTATGACTCGTCGTACGTCTGGCGGCGTTGTCACTGAGTGCTATATGTGCTCGTTATGACTCGTCGTACGTCTGGCGGCGTTGTCACTGAGTGCTATATGTGCTCGTTATGACTCGTCGTACGTCTGGCAGGGTTGTCACTGAGTGTTATATGTGCTCGTTATAACTCGTCGTACGTCTGGCGTGTTACATGTCGTGTATGTTATGACTCCCACACAATACCATTTCTCTCTCTCTCTCTCTCTCTCTCTCTCTCTCTCTCTCTCTCTCTCTCTCTCTCTCTCTCTCTCTCTCTCTCTCTCTCTCTCTCTCTCTCTCTCTCTCTCTCTCTCTGCCACCTTTGTGTGGGATATCTCCCACACAACAAGATAGCATCAGAGCTGTTTGTGGCGTCTACAGCCTCCGTTATCAAAGATATCAGCGCGGGCCGGCGCCTCTCCCGCTTGCGTCCCCACCAGCAGCAGCAGCGGCGGCGTCCCTGCGGCAGTAGTCGATTTCCGGAATTATTTTTTTCCTGTGCGGCCGGATATTGGTCCCTTTATTCCTGTAGAATTACCGGGAGGGGTGAACCACTACCAGAGGTACCGGGGTTCGTAACCCAGTACTAGAATTACCGGTGTTTGCCTGTTCAAAACTAAATACACTCTCCAAACTTATTCTAGAAAGGTTAAGCGCTAACTCTTGAGCCCCGCCTTACTGTAGCTGTCGGCTGTCGAATACACTCAGTAGGCCTACACAAGACACTTTAGCGGGCGATTTAGTGCTCTAATAAAGACTTAAAACAGAGCGGTTTACCACAGCCGGTTGTCCAGCAGAGAGAGAACCCCCGTTAGCAAATGCCCCACAACTCTGATGATGTGATGTGTTTGAGGTCATTACATGCAATCATAGTTGTGTTGATATTGGCCCTTGTAGCGAAGAGCAAGATGATTTCCACATCCTTGGATACAGTAGAATACAATGACAGGATAAGGATGTGGCAGGATATACTAGGACAATGGGAGGGTAGGAAGATGCGGGAGGGGTTGATAGATTAAGTAATAATTGTAATTAAGAAGCAATAAGATGCTTATCTTAACATACTAAGAAGGTTAGGTTAGGTCGGTGTTTTCTATGAAGCTTTTCAAGGTAAACTAAAATATTTACAATCAATTAGTATGTCACATATGCACTTATTAAATAAGCCAATATTGATTATAAGCAAGTGCGAGAACGGGTTGGGGGGAGGGAATATTATTTGAGGCTTGGGGTAGGGTGGGGGTGGGATGGGTAGCTATAGGTGGGTAACCTGCCTTCGGGGAGGGCGCCTGAAGGCAGGGGTGTGTGTGGGTAAGGGGCAGGAGGGAAAGTGGTGAAGGCAGGCTGTGGACTGAAGGTTTTGAAGGGCAGGTTGGATTTGTTTTTGAGGTTGGAAAAACACGTGGGAAGGGAGGATGTGTTGGGGGTTAGGGGGGGGGGGGTGTTGGGGGTGGGGGTGTAAGGGGGGGTGAGGGTGAGGGGGGTCAAGGCCTCGCATCACACTACTGACACACTCACACGGCCCAACACTGTATAACAACACCACCTCCCCCCCCACCTTCGCTTACGGGCTCACCATAGCCGGTGCTACATGGACACTTCGTCCTGAGTAGCTAAATCTGAAACAACAACACCCGCCTTCGCAAGTTTCAGCCCCGCTCCTGTGCCAGGTAAGTCCACTACGGGCTCACCATAGCCCGTGCTACTTGGGACTTTTAGTTCCCAGTAGATCTTAAACAACAACCCGTCTTCGGCGTCATACCCAACTCCTCTACACGTAACAGCACGTAACACTTCCACCAGTGCACTCTAGGGGGCCAGATTCACGAAGCAGATACGCAAACACTTACGAACCTGTACATCTTTTCTCAATCTTTGGCGGCTTTGTTTACAACTATTAAACAGTTAATGAGCTCCGAAGCACCAGGAGGCTGTTTATAACAATATCAACAGTTGATTGGCAAGTTTTCATGCTTGTAAACTGTTTAATAAATGTAACCAAAGCCGTCAAAGATTGAGGAAAGACGTACACGTTCGTAAGTGCTTCGTGAATCTGGCCCTAGGCGTTGTGCACGTGAGTATGAGAGAGCACGTCCCCCGGTAATGACAAGGAGTGCACCAATACAGCACTCTGGGGGTGGTGGCAGTACTCACGCACTCTCTTCACTCTATATTATGGTGGGGGCGTTCATTCTACCTCGAGCAGGGCACCGCTCCAGTGCCAGGTAAGTCCGCTACGGGCTCACCATAGCCCGTGCTACTTGCAACTTGTTCCGAGTAGATGAATCTATAACAACAACATTCTACCTTGTCACTCTGCTGTAACTCACTCCACCAGCCGCCCCCCCCCCCCACCTCTAGCGCAATGGCGAACCACGTGACTGGTACCCGAACTGGTACCTCCAGGAGGGGGTCGTAGGTTACGTGACCTCCAGGAGCGGGTCGTGAATCCACCAAGCTGTTGCTTGGAGCGGCCCGCAGGCCCACATATCCACCACGGCTCGGTTGGTCCGGCACTCCTTCTAGGTGTAGTTTGGTGGAGGACTGAGGGAAAGGGGATGGGTGGGGGGTTATTGGGGAACACCTGGTAGGGGGGGGGAGATACGTCAGTGAGGGGAGAGGTTATACACAGGTGGGAGGGGAGGCTGAGGGGACTTATCCACCCAACAAGCCCATTATATCCCGCTAACTACCTAACTAATCATCAATTAGAGTGTCACTGCTTATATTACGATCCGGTAACCTGCTTATTGTGTGGGTTAGTGGAGGAGCCTGGTAGACATGCCTTGCTTATGGCTGTCAGGCACTGTCAGACAATGTCAGGCACTGTCAGACAATGTCAGACACTGTCAGCCACTGTCAGACAATGTCAGGCACTGTCAGCCACTGTCAGACAATGTCAGACACTGTCAGCCACTGTCAGACAATGTCAGGCACTGTCAGCCACTGTCAGACAATGTCAGGCACTGTCAGACACTGTCAGACAATGTCAGGCACTGTCAGACACTGTCAGACAATGTCAGGCACTGTCAGACACTGTCAGACAATGTCAGCCACTGTCAGACACTGTCAGACAATGTCAGACACTGTCAGACACTGTCAGACAATGTCAGACACTGTCAGACAATGTCAGCCACTGTCAGACAATGTCAGCCACTGTCAGACACTGTCAGACAATGTCAGACACTGTCAGACACTGTCAGGCAATGTCAGACACTGTCAGACACTGTCAGACAATGTCAGCCACTGTCAGACAATGTCAGCCACTGTCAGACACTGTCAGACAATGTCAGACACTGTCAGACAATGTCAGACACTGTCAGACACTGTCAGACAATGTCAGACACTGTCAGACAATGTCAGCCACTGTCAGACACTGTCAGACAATGTCAGACACTGTCAGACACTGTCAGACACTGTCAGACACTGTCATACACAGTCAGACACTGAGACACCTGCGAGACACTGTAAACTGTGGAAGTCTAACATTGTAGCCTTTCCAAGGTTAGGAATTATTGTTTCCTCAAGGTTATTGTCTTAATAGTCGGCTTCCATCTTTCGAGATTCCCTCGTAGTTCCTAACTTTAAAATGCGAATATATGTGTGTGTTCAAGTTCGCGTATGTTTATTAAGACAAGAAAATACATCTCAAAGGGATAGAGTAGCTTAGGTTGTTGTTGTTTTAGATTCAGCTACTCAGAATAGAACAAGTAGCACGGGCTATGGTGAGCCCGTAATGTAGCTTAGGCTATTTTCACCTTCGTTTATATTGGCCGTGTCGCCTCTGTGGGATAGATTGAAGAAGGATTTTCATATTTGTGTATACATGTTCTTGATGCGAAGGTATAGGTTTATTCTCAGTAGTTACGGTGTACTAGGCTCACTGTACTGTGCACAGTAGGCTCACCGTGAGGATATGGTTCAATAGTACTACACATGGACGGGTGGCCGTATAGTGTAGTACACTTACTGTACATTAACTGGGTGTAGTGTGTGAGGATCTGACGCTAGTGTTTTTCCAGCCTTGTTTTGAAGTAATTCTCTTGGGAGTAAATTGGTGGGTGATGGCTGGGAGCCTCACCCACGGTGGTGGAGGCTGGGAGCCTCACCCACGGTGGTGGAGGCTGGGAGCCTCACCCACGGTGGTGGAGGCTGGGAGCCTCACCCACGGTGGTGGAGGCTGGGAGCCTCACCCACGGTGGTGATGGCTGGGAGCCTCACCCACGGTGGTGGAGGCTGGGAGCCTCACCCACGGTGGTGTAGGTCGCCCATGGAGCCTATCTTGCATTCCGACTCACAGATCCATCAGAATAATCTACTGTCAAATATGAATGTTGTGTTGTCACAATAACGTATATGAGGGTTGCAGTTAACGGGGGTGAACTATCATGTATAGTTGGGGTTGACCAGACCACACACTAGAAGGTGAAGGGACGACGACGTTCCGGTCCGTCCTGGACCATTCTCAAGTTACAATCGACTTGAGAATGGTCCCT
>NC_091221.1:10276973-10281973 GCF_040958095.1 Procambarus clarkii
GACTTACCTGGTACAGGAGCGGGGCAAGTAGCACGGGCTATGGTGAGCCCGTTGTGGACTTACCTGGCACAGGAGCGGGGCAAGTAGCACGGGCTATGGTGAGCCCGTTGTGGACTTACCTGGTACAGGAGCGGGGCAAGTAGCACGGGCTATGGTGAGCCCGTAGTGGACTTACCTGGCACAGGAGCGGGGCAAGTAGCACGGGCTATGGTGAGCCCGTAGTGGACTTACCTGGCACAGGAGCGGGGCAAGTAGCACGGGCTATGGTGAGCCCGTAGTGGACTTACCTGGCACAGGAGCGGGGCAAGTAGCACGGGCTATGGTGAGCCCGTAGTGGACTTACCTGGCACAGGAGCGGGGCAAGTAGCACGGGCTATGGTGAGCCCGTAGTGGACTTACCTGGCACAGGAGCGGGGCAAGTAGCACGGGCTATGGTGAGCCCGTAGTGGACTTACCTGGCACAGGAGCGGGGCAAGTAGCACGGGCTATGGTGAGCCCGTAGTGGACTTACCTGGCACAGGAGCGGGGCAAGTAGCACGGGCTATGGTGAGCCCGTAGTGGACTTACCTGGCACAGGAGCGGGGCAAGTAGCACGGGCTATGGTGAGCCCGTAGTGGACTTACCTGGCACAGGAGCGGGGCAAGTAGCACGGGCTATGGTGAGCCCGTAGTGGACTTACCTGGCACAGGAGCGGGGCAAGTAGCACGGGCTATGGTGAGCCCGTAGTGGACTTACCTGGCACAGGAGCGGTGCTGTCCTCCTTCAGGCACAAGGACCTGTGTATGTGTGGAATTGTGTGTGTGTGTGTGTGTGTGTGTGTGTGTGTGTGTGTGTGTGTGCGTGTGTGCGTGCGTCATGCGTGAGGGAAGTATGAGGTAGTGTGGGCGTGAGTGATCAGCAGTTACTGTGATATGATTGACGGGTTATATCCGCCCTGACGACAGCTCTGATGTAAACAATGGCCTTTAGTGGTGGCGTGGGCGTTGGGACGTTTGTGGAGACCTTGAACCATTTTGCCTTCACCTCTGGCACACGGGTACACAACTCCCCCCACCTGTGGGAGCCACACTGGTGCAGGGAGCCCCACTGTTTTGCAGGGAACCCCGCTGTGGTGCAGGGAGCCCCGCTGTGGTGCAGGGAGCCACAGTGGTGCAAGGAGCCCCACTGTGGTGCAGGGAGCCCCGCTGTGGTGCAGGGAACCCCGCTGTGGTGCAGGGAACCCCACTGTGGTGCAGGGAGCCCCGCTGTGGTGCAGGGAACCACACTGTGGTGCAGGGAGCCCCGCTGTGGTGCAGGGAGCCCCACTGTGCTGCAGGGAACCCCGCTGTGGTGCAGGGAACCCCGCTGTGCTGCAGGGAACCCCGCTGTGGTGCAGGGAACCCCGCTGTGGTGCAGGGAACCCCGCTGTGCTGCAGGGAACCCCGCTGTGCTGCAGGGAACCCCGCTGTGGTGCAGGGAGCCCCACTGTGCTGCAGGGAACCCCGCTGTGGTGCAGGGAGCCCCACTGTGCTGCAGGGAACCCCGCTGTGGTGCAGGGAACCCCGCTGTGGTGTAGGGAACCACACTGATACATGGAACATCACAGAATCCAAGGTCCTTACCTTGACACCTAAAGACAGGCTTCCCGTCCTCGACAAGGAGAATGATCTATTCATGCACTAATCCACGTGTTCCTTGTTCATTTTAACAGCTCTAATATAGAGCATGTAAGTAGGCCTAGGGCTTACGCCTACTTTTTGATAAATTATATTCGCTGGGCCTACCCAGTGTTACTGAAAGTAACGTAGCTACTGTTATGGGACGGCAATAGTGTGTATTTTGTTTCTACATTTTATTTGTATAATTATTATTATAAACTAGTTTTAATTATTTCTTGATGGCGTCGACCAGACCACACACTAGAAGGTGAAGGGACGACGACGTTTCGGTCCGTCCTGGACCATTCTCAAGTCAATTGTGGCCCTAATTTGATTGGCATCAATCAATTTGCCATAATGGATTGATTGGAATCAAGTTAGTGCAGTCCTACGTCCATTCTCCTGATTCGTCGTGATAGAAAACCAGACTCAGGTAAGGGGAGACTTTGCGAGACTTGTCTTGCACAGTGTACCCTTCTTGAGGTTATCTTGAGATGATTTCGGGGCTTTTTAGTGTCCTCGCGGCCCGGTCCTCGACCAGGCCTCCACTACTCTCCTTCCCCCTTACTCACCGGCCGAGTATTGGGAAGTATGCAGCAGCATTGCTTACGGGATGATGCTGTATAATGCATGATGTATAATGTATTTTTACCTTCAAATGGCAAGCTATACAAGCGATATTACATTGTTCCACGAGTTGTTTGATTATTCTGATGAGTTATATGAAATTTGCCGACTGTTGGCCAATATATATGACAAAAAGAGCTAAAAAAATAATTTTTATTAATTATTTTTATTAAAAAAATGTTTTATTAATTACTTTATTACAAAATTAATTTGTAATATATATATAATGGGTCCCATATAATATATATATATATATATATATATATATATATATATATATATATATATATATATATATATATATATATATTCCCGGAATACGACCCGCAGGTACCCATTTAACTGCTGGGTGAACAGGGGCTACAGTTAAGGATCTGAGCCCAGTAAATCATCCCCGACCAGGATACGAACCCAGGACAAAGGGCTCGCGAAACGCCAGACGAGTATGTTACCACTTCGCCACTGGGACTGCTGCATAAGGCGTAGATGTTCACGTGTTCACGGTGTATCTGAACACCCTCACTTGAAAATTTGTTCATTTTAGATACAAAATGTAATATACATTTGTTTTAAAATTTGAATTTTATTTAAATTTAAAATTTAAAATTTTTAAATTTGGAACAGATGTTTTAAAATCCTGTCCACCCAATTTCCTTGTGACAGCAAAACGTACCGAAAGAGGAGCTTTTCCGCAGGATATCATCACATGGTCGGGAGCCGGTCGGCCGAGCGGACAGCACACTGGACTTGTGATCCTGTGGTCCTGGGTTCGATCCCGGGCGCCGGCGAGAAACAATGGGCAAAGTTTCTTTCACCCTATGCCCATGTTACCTAGCAGTAAAAATAGGTACCTGGGTGTTAGTCAGCTGTCACGGGCTGCTTCCTGGGGAAGCAGGGGACACTGAAGCCCCGAAATCATCTCAAGATAACCTCAAGATGGTACGATAACTTGCACCGTTTGGTTACTGTTGAAGGGCAGGTGGGAACAGGGGCGGGGAGGGTAGGAGCCGGAGCCCCTGCTCTAAGGCTACTACTGTCAGGGGGAGTAGTGCTCACCTGCGGTGTTTTGCTGCGCTATATATAGCGGTGTGGGCGGCGTTGTGGACAGATAACACCCTAGTTAAGGCTCTCTTTCTTTACCATCTCCTGCTGTGCCACTCTCACCTGTCTCTCTCTCTCTCTCTGTCTATCTCTCTCTCTCTCTCTCTCTCTCTCTCTCTCTCTCTCTCTCTCTCTCTCTCTCTCTCTCTCTCTCTCTCTCTCTCTCTCTCTCTCTCTCTCTCTCTCTCTCTCTCTCTCTCTCTTCCCTTCCCCATTTATCTTCCTCTTCTCCCGGGCTTCATTAAAACGTGCCTTTTTTTGCTACCTTTCCTTTATACCATTCTATTTTTATTACCTCACCCTTCTCTCTCTGCTCTCTCCCTCCCTCCCTCCCTTCCTACTTCTCAGACTCCCTCCCTCCCTTCCTACTTCTCAGACTCCCTCCCTCCCTGCTTCCATATATCACCCTTCCTCCCTCTTCCCTACTCCTCCATCTCTCATTTGAACTAAGACTAGGGGCAAGTCCACTACGGGCTCACCATAGGCCGTGCTACTTGAAACTTTTTGTTCCAAGTAGCGAATCTTAAACAACAACAAGACTATAGGGGTCACTTTGACGACTGCTAATGGTCCTAACCTAATGGTCCTTGAGACAGCTGTTATCGTCTGTTATCGCCTCAAGTTTGGCTCCAGAAACTTACGATAATTGATGTGTTTATTGCTTAATTTATCACTGGGAATAAACGTGATTGTAAGTTAAAATAATATTTGGAAATGGAGCCAATCACAGCACGATTCCAGCCTCGGAATGGGTGATTATCGATGGGTTGGTGTTGTTGAGAGCGCAGACATAGTTAGCAGCGAGAATGTTGATGGCTGAGCGTCTTATGTTGATGGCTGAGCGTCTTATGTTGATGGCTGAGCGTCTTATGTTGATGGCTGAGCGTCTTATGCTGATGGCTGAGCGCCTTATGTTGATGGCTGAGTGCCTTATGTTGATGGCTGAGTGCCTTATGTTGATGGCTGAGTGCCTTATGTTGATGGCTGAGTGCCTTATGTTGATGGCTGAGCGCCTTATGTTGATGGCTGAGTGCCTTATGTTGATGGCTGAGCGCCTTATGTTGATGGCTGAGCGCCTTATGTTGATGGCTGAGCGCCTTATGTTGATGGCTGAGCGCCTTATGTTGATGGCTGAGCGTCTTATGTTGATGGCTGAGCGCCTTATGTTGATGGCTGAGCGCCTTATGCTGATGGCTGAGCGCCTTATGTTGATGGCTGAGCGCCTTATGTTGATGGCTGAGCGCCTTATGCTGATGGCTGAGCGCCTTATGCTGATGGCTGAGCGCCTTATGTTGTGGCTCCCAACATGTCTGGTATCGAGTGCTCTGCTATCATCAAACTAGAACGGGCCGACGCCACAGTCTCACACAGTTTCCAACCTCGTACAGCTAAATGATAGTTGGGAAGAGGGGGGGGAGGGGGGTAGTTTAGGCTATCGAGGAGAACGGGAAAACGATAAATACTGATGAAAGTAACTTGTGCCTCATATAAGGTCTGGCGTGTGTGAGAAGATTGGTGGATAGCGCACGTGTAGCGAACCTGGGGTCAGATTCACGAAGCACTTACGCAAGCACTTACGAACCTGTACATCTTTTCTCAATCTTTGGCGGCTTTGTTTACAATTATTAAACAGTT